>NC_090739.1:38807731-38842731 GCF_036898095.1 Palaemon carinicauda | reverse complement strand
GTACTGCGTCCAGATTACTGCACATAAAAGGTTACCTTTTCCTGTTTTCTTAAGATATGAATGGTATTTCTGTCAAAACTTTCAACAGAGAGAGAGAGAGAGAGAGAGAGAGAGAGAGAGAGAGAGAGAGAGAGAGAGAGAGAGAGAGAGAGAGAATTTTTTGGTTTTCAAAATTTTTACTAGTAATTCGTCCAAATTGCTGAAATCAGGAAGACTTGTTTTCTTTTTCGCCTTAATATATGAGGGTATTTCTGTCAAAACTTATAATCATACACACACAGGAGAGAGAGAGAGAGAGAGAGAGAGAGAGAGAGAGAGAGAGAGAGAGAGAGAGAGAGAATTTGATAATCAAGGCCATAACATTAGACTTGATTTGAACTCGGTAATCAGGCGTAAACGGGACATTAGGCAAATAACTATGTTACTGTTCAACATTGCTAACCCTGATTGAAGTAACTCCATCCTGCTATCACGCCTGATGGTGCAGGGCAAAAACAACAAGTACTCATTTATTTGGTCGACCTTGTTACAAAGATGAAGGAACGACAATGAACAAAGGAAATTAGATTAGGAAGACAAAAACTAAATGAAAGAATGTTAAATGAACGATAGAACTATAAAGATAGATGGATAAATAAATGAATAATGATTAACCATGTTGGTGAATATTTCAACTATGCTGGTTAGGCAGTATATAACTTATTCTAGGAAGTGGTATTTCAACGTCAACCACATCTTTAATCGTAAGAATATTACTTTTCAAAAATAGAATGGTAATTGATAGCATAGAATAAATACCTTTGGATATCGCAATAATAAAGTAATATTTGTCACAATTCACTTTAACTTATTTTTTAGGATAAATTACAAAAAGTAGCTTCTATTCGGAGTTAAATCCAATTACATTAATAGGATAATAATAAGCATACAGAATTTACTAGGAATAAAACTGAATGAATGCCAAGGTTATCTATATATGATAATTCATAAAAGAAATAAAAGACTTCAAAGAAACCATTTCCTTCAATTATATGAGCACAATTACCCAACTGCCCTGACACCCAATTTCCTTTATGCAACTGGTAATCATTAGGGTATTATTGACGGAACATTCCTCTGTGCACAGAAGTGCGTCTTTGTCGTTTGCATTCAAATCATGTTCCTATTTATATACATTTCATGGATCAGTTCCGGTGTAGAAGTTAGTGATAGAAAAAAATTATCTGCAAATGATATGGAAATCCTAATAAGAAAAGGCGTAATAATGAACAATTTGTGCGTTTGCCTTATTTCCTGAGATTTTGTTTTGCAAAAGGTTTCATCTGTCATGTATTAGATATATAAGTATCATTGAACATGCTTAAAGGGGTGTGCATTCAAACACACGCACATCCCCATCCACAACTACACATCTACATACATACATACATACATACATACATATGCAGTTGGCGATCTCTCTCTCTCTCTCTCTCTCTCTCTCTCTCTCTCTCTCTCTCTCTCTCTCTCTCTATATATATATATATATATATATATATATATATATATATATATATATATATGTATATATATGTACATATATATGTACATATATATGTATATATATATGTACATATATATGTACATATATGTATATATATATATATATATATATATGTATATATATATATATATATATATATATATATATATATATATATATACACACACATACATACATGTACATATATCTATCTATCTATCTGTATATATATATATATATATATATATATATATATATATATATATATATATATATATATATATATATATATATATATACAGAGAGAGAGAAAGAGAGAGAAATAGTTTGAATATGAATAAATTTATTTAATGTTTATATCCATGCATGTCTATACATATATATGTTCAAAATGAAAATAAATTTTCTCTAGAAATAAGAGATTCTTATGAACAGGTAGAACGGGATTAAAGAAAGCAAGTAAAGGATATTTCCAGAGATGCAATAAGGCATCACAAGAAATGGTTGATTGATTGATCCATTTAACTTTGTATGTGGTGACTATGATCATTGAATTAGTCCCTGAAAATTCTATTTTACTTGGAAAAATATTCAAGTTTCATAGAACTTGTTAGTTTGTGGGTTTTTCTCATGAGAATTTGGAGACTAATATGCAGAGTTGCATTCACTTCGGAAATAGGATATTATCGTATAAAACTAAAATGTTATTCGATATATAAATAAAACTGTGCACAGTACAATGTTTTTCTTCACTCGCAAACTTGAATTATGAATGTCTGTGCCCGGTATGTGTTCACAAAGTAATGGTTTTATAGTTCAGATTTCCTGCATTTGTGTAACCAAACTTTCTCGTAAAGCAGCATGTATATCCATGCAATTTAGAACTGATCTATGGCAAAATTCACCGTCAAAAACCTAGTCCTAAACAATTGCCACCTGCATAGGTATGAATGAAATAGTTTCCTAATGAAAGTAGACTTGAGCGCAAATAATAATAAACGATTAAATCTCAAGAATATAAGCTATAGTGTAGATGCAAGACGCGTTTTTGTTTATACATAATTCATATTCATACTATGCAGTGGAGAAATATATCAATAATGACATTGATATAATTTTCTTTTGATTGTATATGAGATAGATAAATAACATGTTTTGAAGAATAATATACATCACAGTACGTGTAAAAAAATAGGAAAGAATTGAAATTGACATTCTGCTAAATAAACTCGTTCATATACCGTTGAAATACGCAGCTAGAAATTATTCTTTATTGAAATGTAAAAGTTGTTTAAACTTAAACCTAAGGGTCACTGGAAAGTAAAAGAGTAGAAGTAAGGAAAGGAAAGGGGGACCTAGAAGCGTGCGTCATTTATCACAGCATAATGTCGGCCAACAAACTCGTTGCATCCATTAGCCGACAAACAAGTTGCGAGAGAAGATCACTACTTAGAAAACACGTTCTGTTACATTTAATAACGATATCAATCGCTACATTTCACCACTTCCGTTTGACCTAATTGCTTCTTCGCTTTCATGATGCTTTGGGCTTGGTTACGATTATGAAGTGTATAGTTCATCTACTTTCCCTTCCGAAAGGGTGGGATGCAAGGGAAAGTGGGTGACGTACATGCTAAATTACAGCACCACTTAAATCATTTCGGCATAACGCATTCTAAACTATAAAAGTTTTGTAATTATAATTGATATCAATTAGACTAATCATTCAAAGCAGTTTTCTTTTTTTATACGCAGTGGTGGGAACATACTTTCCTTAAGTAGGGCCTTCATGATAGAAAGGCATAAGAATGGAAAATGTAACATGTTCTAAAACCAATGCTCATATTCTCTACTTAAAATTGTTGTCTCTAATTTTAAAAACAACTCGGGGAAACTACTGAATAGCCTATAAAGAAATGAGCCAAATATTCGGAAAGATTTTATATATTGAGAGGGAGTTTTTACTAAAACTAATTTCTATCTTGAAAGTGGCTACACGGAGATAGCCTTAGAAATTGAAGTAAGCATAAGGTAGACGAGGTGTTACGAAATCATTAAATTTGTAATACTAACTCGTACTCATTCATTCCCTTGAAAGGGTTATCGCCTCTGGTCCGTCTTTGCGCGGACTGGTTTACCACAACCAATAAAGGTCACTTGTTTCCACGATCTTCGAGGCTTTTTGTTGTTATTATAAGCCTTAAATGGTTCTCGTAGCTCAAGTATTTAAAAGAGAATTGAGCAACATTTCCTTCTCCATTCATGTTCTCTTTCGCTTTGTCTCTAAATTCTGTCATATCCAATTGTTTGTCATCATTTAAGTTATACCATAATTGTTTCTTTCCTCCCCAATGCAGTTAGATCATTTACATCCTGGTCGTCGTTTAGTTTTCATCGATAAATCTAATTCTTCCTAATTTCCTTTCAAAACTTCAGTGATATTTGCGACCTTAAAAGACATTTCTGAATGAACTAGATTAGTCCACCCGCAAGAGTAACCAATGTCTCTCACTCCGGATAATTACAAGTCTTATTTTTACTACCAGATGCGGAAGCGGGCAACAATAAAGGCTGTAATATATCACGATGGGTATGATACAATTTCTGTCATTTCAAGGACAGTCGTCTTTGCCTCATAACATTTCGAGTAATTACAGGGAAGGGAGACCCGTGACTTTCCTCTTGAGAGAAAAAAAAAAGTTGTTGGTTGTTGATATTGTTGTGTTGTTCAAATAATTGGCTGACATTTAACGATGGCACAAAAACTAGAACAATAAACGACTATTCGTTATTCAAATTTGTTCATTGATAATATCCTTAATGTTCTTGAGGCTCCATTAAGCAATATCCAATCTTTTTTTATAGACTTCACTAATCCTTTTATGAACTGATTCTCAAATTATTTGTATCAAGACAAGATAATAAGACAATAAATCAAAATAACTGCTCAATCAATGAAGAATGAAAAAAGGAAAAGGCCATTCTAACAGCTTACGTCAGTAATTCATAAATGTAATACTTGTTCTTACATCATTCGTATTGTTAATAGCCTTATATACTACCAAACCTCCCCACCCAACGTAGTAGCACCCTGCCCACCCCTCATTTTTTTTTTAATCATAATATGTACATATTTGCTATACCCTACCATTCCTCTTCCCCCCCCCCACCCCCCACCAAGAGACCTAAGATACATCAAGAACCTAATTACTTTCACGACAAACCGGAGAGTCAAAGTAATAAATATAAAAGTGAAAAAGGTGTGTGAGTGAGAGTTTGAATGAGAGTGAGAATGCCTCCAAGGTGTAGGTCTTGGTGGATGTTGCAAGGTCTTGCCTTAGGGCTAGAGAGCAATTGCAAGCGCCGATGAATGGATATTCATGCGAAATCAACTCCCATTAATAGGGGTAACTGGGTTGAATTACGAGGTAGGTCGAAAGTGGCATATAGATGCCGAAATGAAAGCGATGATAATAGTGGGGTCAAATCGGTGCCTGAAGCTGCATCTCCGGTTACTGGTGACTGTTTGTACCAAGGAAAAAATTATTAATGTTCAATTTCCGTTGATGGAAAGCGTTTCTATATTCATTAATAAACTACTGTAAACAATTATCTAATTTCATGGGAACATAGAGAGCCATCATGGTGATATGGCTTTACGTCAGAGAATTTTTTTTACCCTTTTATTTAGATATTCAAATACTTTCAAACTAAGAGTCCAAAGTCTTATAAGTTTTAATACACTGGAATAACGTCTTCAGTAATAACGCTACTATGAATGAAATCTAATTTCGAAGAACAAGCTTTCTTAGAATTACTAGTGACTATCATTCCTGCGGCTGTTATTTATTTGCTTGTGTTAATATGAGTTAGTGCTCATTTGAGCAACCTTTAAAAGCCCTTAAGGAAATTTTATTTTGTACTTTCTTCTTATTTCCACAAAAGTTCATAAATCAATTTTTTTTTGTGGGGAGGGGGGGAGTTAGTTCACTGCCCTAGGATCTAAGTTATAGTATCTCAGGTTTCAAATGAATGCTCTTATTCATTTTTTCATTGAAGTAACCGCTCTATTTTTAAAAATAATACTCAGGAAAACTTCATATTTTCCGTATTCTCAATTAGATGATTTGAATGTAATAACAGTATGGTAATTCAGTCTACATTCTTCAAGATAATGCATCAGAGATTTTCTTTTTGTAATGTTTATATTAGACCTTAATAATCACATTGAGGATAGAATATATATACTAGTATGAAAATTATAGGTTTTATAAGTTATTTCTACTAATATGCCTATGATTCAACTTTCTTCCTTTACAATTTTGAATTGATGGCCGAAGGAATGTTATAAAATTTCGTTTTAAACTGAGGCCCTACATCAGTCATTTTGTTGAGATGGTAATAAACTGCATTCAGCTGTAGACAATCCTGCCAAGTAAAAACCCATATCTGTTTTCTAAGCTCTTAATTCTATTTAGGGTTGTGGTAACCGAAGTGGTAACGTCTCTGACTGGTGAACGCCAGACTGGGGTTCGAGTCCTGCTAAAACTCGTTAGTTTCTTTGGTCGCCGAGATAAGGGTAGGGGGTTAAAGGGAGCCATTAGGTCTATCTGCTGAGTCATCAGCAGCCATTGCCTGGCCCTCCTTGGTCCTAGCTTGGGTGGAGAGGGGGATTGGGTTCTGATCATATGTGAATATAGTCAGTCAGTCTCTAGGGCATTGTCCTGCTCGATATGGCAATGTCACTGTCCCTTGTCCCTGCCATTCATGAGCGGCCTTTAAACTTTTTGAGTATGGATGCTTAGACTAAGAAAATATATATCGGAAACACATTCATATTAAAATGAACGAGGTAAACATTTAGAAGTGCACTGGCGAAATCAATAAGCTCAACTTAAAATATTTTCCAATTGTCTAATCGTTTTCTGATTGAGTTACGAACAGCTCATGTTTAAGTTATAGGGAACAAAAAAAGAAAAGTGCTCGTAAAGGAACATTTATTTGGCCCGAGGGCCGAGGCAATTTGCGTGTGGTGTCGGCATGTTGGTGTGACCTCGGTGGAAGAATGCAGAGCGGCCAGAAATGGGCGTTCCCCAAGGCATGACTCTACCTCTAACTACCAGGTCATTTCATCACGATCCTCAATGGAACACTGAGGATTTTATTTGCTACGGCGTTGCATGTTGCGTTTCGTAGTCTTATTTACATACCTTCTCACCTGCCTACATATTTGTATATAAGCGTGTTTACAATACACACACACACACACACACACACACACACACACACACACACATATATATATATATATATATATATATATATATATATATATATATATATATATATATATATATAGAGAGAGAGAGAGAGAGAGAGAGAGAGAGAGAGAGAGAGAGAGAGAGAGAGAGAGAGAGAGAGAGAGAGAGAATCTTTCGATGTTGTTACCTAATTTATTTGTAAATCATGATACTTGAATTCCCAAACATTTTGTAAATAGACAGATTGATGAGATTTCTTGGCAATCCACTGGTTTAGAATGCCTCTTCACCTGGTAATGATATATGAATACATAGTGAATAACTCAGTAGTTTTTGAAAGTCCATAGGCCTGTCATATTTGACATTCGCGAACAAAGATTCATTTTCTCAACCTTCCTCAAGGCAAGATGAACCCGATAGAGAGATTTATGGGTTCTCCTGTAACTGTGAGGAACATGCTGTTATCTAAACCATCGCTTTTTTGCTCCATTGTGTATCGAGGTAAACCTAGAAGCAACAGTCAAGTGAAACGGGGGGAAGGAGTGAGGTAGCTTTTCGGATCAGAAGTCCTTGAAGCGCGTCAGGTGGATCGCTCTGACCTTAACGCTCTTAATTTCTAAGAAAGGCTTGACCGTTAAGTGGTCTACTTGCTTATGCTACTACAGGTATTCCGTAACGTTTCTCACTCTGTAAAGTGTGTACGTTTGATCGTTAAGCAATCTCCTCTGTAACTTATTTGAATTGAAAAATATCTAAAGTGCCGATATGCTCTTTACTGTACGCTTGACCTTCAAGTGATCTCACCTTATAAATTATATTGTAGAACGTGTCTATTCCCTGTAGTAAGTACTGTAAATCACTAATACCTTCTCCTATAACTCAATTGAATTTAAGATCATTTGCAAAACCTGTCTGCTCTATTTAATAGCCACGCCCCATTAGGTTCTAAAGGACTGGCTAAACTGATGATTCTCAATCGTCAATCCTTTGCTTCACGAACTTGGCGTTTATAGAAGTTTATTGCAGCTTTTTTCTCTTCGATGTAACATTCCAAATCGTACCAAATCAGAGCGCAAGTGTTTCATAAAAAGATGCGGTCCGTAATTGCTCTTTTCCCCTTTCATTATTGAAAGATAGCCATCGTATTGAGACTCAAAAATATAGATTTCACCCGCAAACATATGTATACACTACAACGCTCAGCTACATATTAGTCTAGAAAAGAGGCTCGTTATGTTGAAAATGTAGAGCAAAAAATCTTTCTGCATTTACAATCTTTAGTCAATTTTGTTGGCGTTTCAACACACACATATAATAAATATATATGTGTATATATATATATACATATATATATATATATATATATATATATATATATATATATATATATATATATTTATTTATATATATATGCATATATATATATATATTTAAATATATATATATATATATATATATATATATATATATATATATATATATATATATATATATATATATATTTGCATGTGTGTGTAATGTCTGCCAGTATATATATATATATATATATATATATATATATATATATATATATATATATATATATATATATATATATATATATATATATGGATAAATATCAACACAACATCGTGTTCAAATAGAAATAAATTTCTACCTCATACTTGGGATCGAACGCTGGCCCCTTCTAATGAAAGGCCAGGTCGAAACCAACCATGTCACGAGAGCCCATAAAAGAAATTGGAACCTGACGCTAACAGCTAACCTGGCCCGGGAAATTGGGTAAAACTCGCTGGTAAGAGACTGATGTCTCGCCAGGTAAATCCTCGGACAGCTGTTAGCGTCAGGTTCCAATTTCTTTTATGGGCTCTCGTGACATGGTTGGTTTCGACCTGGCCTTTCATTAGAAGGGGCCAGCGTTCGATCCCAAGTATGAGGTAGAAATTTATTTCTATTTGAACACGATGTTGTGTTGATATTTATCCATATTGACTCATTAGGGGTAATTTGAATGAATTACTACCAATTGTGTCACGTGGTGGCCCGGGAAATTGGGTAAAACTCGCTGGTAAGAGACTGATGTCTCGCCAGGTAAATCCTCGGACAGCTGTTAGCGTCAGGTTCCAATTTCTTTTATGGGCTCTCGTGACATGGTTGGTTTCGACCTGGCCTTTCATTAGAAGGGGCCAGCGTTCGATCCCAAGTATGAGGTAGAAATTTATTTCTATTTGAACACGATGTTGTGTTGATATTTATCCATATTGACTCATTAGGGGTAATTTGAATGAATTACTATCAATTGTGTCACGTGGTGGCCCAGGAAATTGGGTAAAACTCGCTGGTAAGAGACTGATGTCTCGCCAGGTAAATCCTCGGACAGCTGTTAGCGTCAGGTTCCAATTTCTTTTATGGGCTCTCGTGACATGGTTGGTTTCGACCTGGCCTTTCATTAGAAGGGGCCAGCGTTCGATCCCAAGTATGAGGTAGAAATTTATTTCTATTTGAACACGATGTTGTGTTGATATTTATCCATATTGACTCATTAGGGGTAATTTGAATGAATTACTACCAATTGTGTCACGTGGTGGCCCGGGAAATTGGGTAAAACTCGCTGGTAAGAGACTGATGTCTCGCCAGGTAAATCCTCGGACAGCTGTTAGCGTCAGGTTCCAATTTCTTTTATGGGCTCTCGTGACATGGTTGGTTTCGACCTGGCCTTTCATTAGAAGGGGCCAGCGTTCGATCCCAAGTATGAGGTAGATATATATATATATATATATATATATATATATATATATATATATATATATATATATATTTATATATATATATATATGCATATATATATATATATCTATATATATATATATATATATATATATATATATATATATATATATATATATATATATATATATATATATATATTTGCATGTGTGTGTAATGTCTGCCAGTATATGTGTGAATACATGTAAGCACTTATGTAAAGATGGGTGTCCTCTATCACATAACAGACAATGGACGCTGTCACATTCATATTTCAGAAACTTAGATTTAGAGTGCAATCTACATCCTCATGTGAAAATCTCGCCAGTTACATATCTATAATTTCGACGCAACAAATATAGCGAACAAAGTTGAAATAAAAACAGTAACAATGGAGTACGCGATCCCAAGGAAGATATTTGGAAAACTGGACGTAAAAGGACACAATCCTCTTATTGTTCGCCTGAAATGGAAACTAATACGTTAAACTAATGGTCGCCGAGGTCATGCAACGAATCACGCAAAAGAGATTAGGTTAGGAGATTGCAAGACTAAGAGGTTCAGTAACTGTGGCTATTCCTTTTATCAATATTTTATGTTACGGGAACATCTGCGCTACGGTATATAAGGACTCCATTTGCTTCTATTTATTATGCCTGAATATCACAAGATGTAGCTATTGGCTACATATTAATTTTGTTTCTTTTATCTCTACTGAAAGTCAATAATACAAGGCATTCAATTTGTTCTCAATAGCAAAATCGTTATTCATTCGGGCATCTTGAAAAAAATCATTGTATGAAATCTAATAGCTGTTGAATAATCATCTTTAAATACAAACTAATATCTTCAATATGTTTTTTTTTTCTGTTTGTGTGTTTTTTTTTCACTTTCTTGTACCAGATACTCGTAATGAAAACGATCTTTCCAACTCTTATGTTACTTATTCTATATTCATTTCTTATATTTTACGATATCGTAAATCTAGTTTCTGAACTCTGTAAGGAATACAAAGAATCAAGCTAGATATTAACTTATGTATTCCCTGCAGCACTACGTGACGTTCATGTACATTATTACTGACATCCCTCCTTGTCTTCGGAGACAGATATACACTTTTTTAAGATAACAGTAATTTCCCAATCTTAAAGAAAAACACACTAAGATCTAAAAACATAACAAAGTTTAATCAAGATAAGAAAATGCACATACAAATTAACAAGTACAAAAGACCTTCCTTGTAGCTTATTTGTTGAAACAAAAGTAAGAAGAACTCAGGAGGTCTGTTATAGTTGGGTGCATTTCATAATAGGTGTTGATTAAAACAAAGAAAGAAAGAAAGGCAACGGAAAAGACGTTAGAACTACTAACCCGAAAGTAACTATCATTCTAGTTTCCCTGCCAATTACTATTCAGCTTACAGTTAGTTTTTTATTTGTTCTTCGTAATTCCACATTTAATATGATAATAATAATAATAATAATAATAATAATAATAATAATAATAATAATAATAATAATAATAATAATAATAATAATAATAATGATAATTATTATTATTATTATTATTATTATTATTATTATTATTATTATTATTATGACGAAAATTAGGATTTATATCATATTGCTTCTCAGGTTTACACAGAGGAAATATATTTAGAGTTAACAATTACAGACACTATATATAAACAAACACATGAGTTGACGTGGATGTTCAGAAACATACTCTCTCGATAACCACAGAACTAAATCATATATCCAAATAACAGACTTCCCAAAACTTGAATTCACGAAAAAATTGGTCCATGTGGTCAGTACCTTTCTCTTCCCATTTGGCTACGTCGACAAGGAGGTGATGGGAAGAAAGATATTTCGTATGTCTTGCCCTTTGGTCCCTACCTCTCCTTGCTCTGATTCCCTTCTCTATCTGGTCTTCCTTTACCAGAATCCAAAGACATTTTTTTTAATGCAATCGTAAACGCAACGCCTCCTAAAGCAAAAAATGTGAAAAGCATTAAAATCTCATCCCTCTGTGGTCGAACAGTTGTGGTTAAACCTTTGTGTTGGGCACGGTCTATGTATAATCGTGATGTTGGGTAAGGATATGATGATATTCGAAACCATGTTGTTACGGTCGAATCTGAATGCGACCCTTACGCGTAGTTTTATACGAAACTCAATGATGCATAGCACAAAGAGATAAAGCTTACATTCTGAGAAATCTATTTAATCCTAATCACAAGAAGTTCATTCTATGATGGCCAGTTTTTTTTTTTTTTATAATTTCTTCCTTCGTTATCTCTCGAGCACATTGTCTCCTTAATCAAAAATGCCGTTTCAGTCTCTTTGTTGTTTTCAACAACAGTCTTTCTCTTCAAAAGCTCCCCAACCGTGCCTTTATTTGCTGGTTCTTACCAAGTAAACAACGGTACAGTAACTCTCTTGTTGGACTTGTCCCCTGAAGCATCCAACATAGCTATCCCGGTGGGGTGACCTGGATCTGCCCCTAGCGGAATAAGTCGTTAGGAGCAGTGTCCTAGGAACGCCTTTTGCTTTGCTCTCGCCTTGTCCAGGGGCACCTAGCGGAGACTCCAGCCGACGGGATTATGGTCAGCGGGGCGTGTCTCAGGCTGCATAGAGCACGCTGACGGAGATGAATGGCTTTAGAGAAACGGCCATTTTACCAAATTATATTCCAGGTGGTGATATACCTCTCTCTCTCTCTCTCTCTCTCTCTCTCTCTCTCTCTCTCTCTCTCTCTCTCTCTCTCTCTCTCTCTCTCACACACACATTAAATTTAGTCACTGAGTATATATTTATAATAATAATTGGGTTTATTGTTTCAAGGCACGTTTCATTCAGCTAGTCGTCTCTCTTTCATATCTTGAAAAACAAATCGAAATAATTCGTAGATCTAGCCAAAGAGTAGATAATACTATATATCTATACCTAAATAAAATATTACTCGGAAAATTATGTCTTGATAATATTATTAAAGAAAGGATTCACTAAAGCTTGTAACTAAACTGAGAACAGCCGCCCTAAATTAGCAGTCTCCTAACTCTTAACATGAAAAAATTGGGTATCCACGTGTTTGACTCTCATTCTGTAGATGAAATCAAAAGCAGACCCTGGCCCTATAATGCAAGCAGATATATTTCATGTACATGATACTCACCAGTCTTTAAGAAAATTAATATTTGTTGTTATTTTTTTATTGAATTTCCAAACAGGGTAAACGCTCCCTTTCTTCTTGTAAGCTTTTATCCAGATGGTCTGCCAAAATGGTTACTTGGGTTCAGGTGTTCATGACTTATGCTAACTTTGACATTTTCTTTTCTCCTTTGTCTCGCTGTTATCGTGGAGACTTTTACGTTCCCATTCGTGAAATTTATTAACGGCCTGCCAAAATGGCGAATAGGATACCCCAAGATCTACACATATTTTTTTTTAGACTTTGGGATACCTCATCTTCTGTTACAATAACGACATCTGTTCCACATGATAGGCCTACCTGTCATTAGCCCCACTTCATTTTTGTGAAACGTACCGTACTGATTCTATTTATGTGCTAAACTTTATTAAATCGCCTTTAAAACACCACACATTTGGAAATTTTTAATGCATATATAGAGCGCTTTGGCAAACCTTTTTGCATGTGTTCACGATTGTAAAAGTGCTGTACATTCACATGTAATCATCTTGCCTTTATTGTCGAAATATTTACTTGTCGACCAAAAAATCATATTTACATCACGTTCAAAATTACTATTTTTTTTTTCTTCAAAAATCATGACAAATGAAAAGACTCACTTATTTCTCAATTTAGCCATCTTTTAGTATACGACGATATAGACAAAAAGTTCACAAAATCGGGTCCATGTAAATGAAAATTATCGTTATTAACAAAAAGGAATAAAAAAGGCAAAAGTGAAAGAAAGTAAAAGAGGTAAGTTAAGTACATTTCCCTTTTCCTGACCTTCTGTATCATAATGTAAAGGTCGCAGCTGCGGTCGTGAATGAGCTCTTGAAAATTTAATTCTTTTTCTCGGTCGACTTAGCACCATAGTTTTTATTTTTAATTTTGTTTTGTCATTATGGTAACTTTTTAGACATTGTTCTTTCACTTGACCAGAAAATAAATTTGTGGCAAATAAAAGCGCAAGTAATAACAATAATAATACTAATAATAATAATAATAATAATAATAATTAAACAAGAGAACAATAAAAAATAACCCAAATAAAGGTTGGATATCCGAATGACTTTTCTACGCATGAAGATCTGCTATGGTGGCTCCTACGTGATTGTAACAAATATGAAAATTGAACCAAGTCCTATAACCTAGGGACATAAAAACATTAATAACAACCTATAGTCTACCTTTATTTGTAAAAACGTTCCGCATTTTGCATCGAACACGGATATTACACAAGTTTTTTTTTTTTTTTTTTTTTTTTTTTTTTTTTTTTTTTTTAAGTGGTGAAGTGCTTACTGGGAAAAAGAAATTTCTTTGGCGCTCGGCCAAAAGAAAAAGTTCTGAGAATCACATGGTCGCTGTTCCCGTTAGCTATTAGCAGAAATTGGTACTTGACGCCCTTCTCTTTCATAATTCGCCGTCATTTGATGAAAGGGAGATTCGGTCCGGCGGGCTTCTATGGTTATAGTGGCGTTACGGGAGGTGTGAGGACTATCCATGTGTGGCTGAAGAATACAAGGGGGGAAAAAAGGAAGAAAAGAACAACTGCAGGATCCGCATAAGATGGGATACGACAGTGATGTAGCCACAGTTAATACATATTGTTTTATCTTTTTTTTTTTTTTTTTTTTTTTTTTTTTTTTTGGTTCAGAGCTTTGAGTGAAATGACGTTTTCTACGAAAGACAAGGATTACCTAATATACACGAAGTGCCAAAACATGTTTAATACCACCATTATTTAAATATAAACGTAAATGAGTGTGTATATATGACAGTAATTGCTTAATTTCTACATTTTTTCCATATCCACCAACAATAACATGGTTATTTAGATGAACTTTTTTGGAAATTATTGTTGTTTGGGAACACCCAGACACCCTGAAAAAGTGTCCGTCTAAAATAATTCCCACTTCGCGTAGACGACTTTTCATGCAAAATTTAGTTTATTAGGGAATTCTGTATTGACAAACTTTTTCAGGCTGTCTGAGTGTTTCCAATCAACAATAATTTCCAAACATTTTCATTTCGAATAACCTGGTTAATGTTTGTTGATATGATAAAAAAAACTGTAGAAATTAAGTAAATCACTTGTATATACAGGCACTCAATTATTTTTATATTTGATTATGGTGGTGTTAAACATGTTACTGTGCTTCTTGCAATAAGGCAATCACTATATATCGTATGAAACTTAGTTCTACTCAGAACTTTGAAAATGATATAGAAATTCTATAACTCACCAACAAGGAGATAGAGAAATGACATCAAACTCCCACATAATTCTCATTTTTTCTTGGCAGGATTGCTTATCATTCAAGCCCGTCAATACCAGCCAGCATCTTCAGATTCCATCACATTCATCTCCATCCGCTAGGGTTGATAACCCGTACGTCATCAGACCGTATTGACTTTGTCATAGAATTCCGTAAGCGTGGTCACCTCTCTCTCTCTCCTGTTCCGGGAGACCCCCATGGGGCAGTTCAGTGCCCTCCTGAGCCATCAACCCCCTCTTAACCCCACCCATATCTCAACCCCTCCTTGGATACCCTCTAACCCCGCCAGTAAGTATTCCCTTAGGATGGCAGGTATCGTCCACGATTGGAAGGTCTAATTGTTATTCAAGATCAGGTAATCTTCTTTTTCCTTTGGCGCAAGGATGTGAGAAACCAGATGTAAAGGAACTTGTTGAGAATAATAAGTGTGAACAAATTCACTTTGTATGTTTTGAGGAGATCAAACAATTAATAAATGGAAGAAAAGTCCTGGTTAATTCATAAATATATAGAATATTTTCTAATACTGATGAGAAAATATATAACTTCTTAGGGCTTATCAGTTACTATTCAAATCTATTTATTATCAGATTCCGAAGGGCAAAATTTCAATAGAACCTCTCATGTCCAATAAGAAATGTCGTAGGAATGCTGAAAAGTGTAAAATATCTACTGCATATGTTAGAGAAGGAAGACATATTACTGGCCCGAAAACATTTAAGCGAGGCAGAAATAGAAGTATCATCTGCTCAAAAAAGGGCTATTTCAAGGGTGAATTTTTCTCTATTAATATTAAGTGTTTACTAAAGTGTCCAGAAGCCCTCTGCTAAGAAACGTCCAGGACATTTAAAGGTTTGAAGGTTTAAAGGTCACTCATGAATGGCAGAGGCAAGGGACAGTGACAGTGCCCTAGCAATCAGGACAATGCCCTAAAGACTGACCATATATTTATATGATCAGCGCCCAAGCCTCCTCTCCACCCAAGCTAGGACCAGGGAGGGCCAGGCAGTTGCTGCTGATGACTCAGCAGATAGACCTATAGGCACTCCCAAACCCCCCAACCTTAGCTCACAAGGATGGTAAGGTTGCAGACACTTATGGCACTAACGAGTCTGAGCGGGACTCGAACCCCCGACTGGCAAACACCAAGCACAGACGTTACCAATCAGGCCACAGCAACCTCTTACAATAGACCAGTGAAAACGTATATTGAAGAAGAAGAAGAATTGTAAGAAGAGGTTTCCAAATCTATTCCAAAGATAACCGCCATGATAAAAGCGCCGTTCTCCTATAGTACACCGGAAACGGAATAAATTCCCTCCCACCTGATAAATATGTCCTTTTCTACGAGGAATGTCATTATCGCCTTTCACTTAAGTCTGTAATTAAGTGTTTGGAAGAATGTGGGTCTGGATATCAGGCCTTGGGTGTCTTTCGTTTCTACGATTTGCTCTACTTTCCCTCGATGTCTCCGTGGATAATCACCAAAGCTTGTTTCTCCCACTATCGGAAACTCCTGGTTAGGTTTACTTGTATGAGGTGTGAAGATTGTTTACCATGCCTCGGTTGGAAAGTAACGTTATATTCTATATATATCCCAATGAATTTTAGAAAAAAAAAGAAAATAATCAAATTTTTAATTTGTAGATTTAAAACTTCCTGAATTTCCCATGGAGAAATTGTTTATCATGGCCAACTTTAACTTTTGTTTATCTTGATGTACTTACAAACCGTTACATTATTTACTGGTTCTCATTGTGGATTATAAACAATGATCCAGTTTAAATAATATTTTATTCGTTTTAAGAACTATGCGTAAATAAAACTTTATATTTACAATCTTTGTTCCTGTCTTGATGAACAGAAATAAAGGATAGAAAGTCATTCATTTGTTAATGACAGGCATTCTAACGTCACCTGTGACAATACTGATAATCTTGATCCAGTTCGGCTGTTTCCTTTAGTTATGCTCAAATGCTTGAAAAAAAAAAATAAGTATCAATTAAGAATTGATAGACAGACAAAGCAGGAAAAATATTTCGTTCAATTATCATTTGCCCCCTGGTCTGACTCGTGGATTAACTGTTCCTCAAACTCCAATTAACTGATCTTAATCAAACATTCTCCTGCTTTTGCGTTATGAACACATTACACTTTTCACTTCGCTCAAGATTTCACAGTTAGATGAAATAGAAAAAAATTCATTTGCTTATTAATTACATACTTTCTAGCTATAATTTTGTGCTAATCTACAGTATTTTCTGTCACAAAATCTCACATGTTTCTTGTTCGAGAATTTATATTATGACTTAAAGAAAAAATTGCACGAAATCCTGCATTTCTCGTGCACGTACAGTCTTCCTGGTGTTACTTATGAGTAAGATTAGTCAGCATGCTCCGAGTAAACCACTTTATTTTGTTTAGTTTCATGGATCTCCGTCAATGTTAAACTGAACAAAAGAATAAAATAACTAGTTTATGGGATATTAGCTAACTCCCGAGAGTAAATTTCTATAATTACCATCAGTTGAAACAGCAGAGCCTATTACTAAGTAAATAAATAACACCCCATTTAAGATGCTACACAGTTATTGACTAGTGTAGGAACTCCTGTGTTACACCCCTCGATTTGGTGATCGCAGCGGCCGTGTGGACGCCAAGAAAGAGCTTTCATTCCGTAAACATCTCACGATCGTTAGCGAAGTTGTTTTTCCCGAATCTCTCCATCGCCTCCACTCCCTCTTCCATCCATTGTCCGCGTGGGACCGTTCGAAGCCAGGGGCATGATCCAAAGAACGGTGCCTCTTTCCTCACCAAATGATGTACTAACATTCTTTCGGAGATTAAGAGATGGAAGTTGAACAGCCGCCCCTCTTACGACACAGTTCATAACTCGATGGATAATTTAGTTTAGCCTGCCTTGAAAGCTAGTTCCTTTCAGAAGTCATTCGTTCATTGTTAAATAGATAGATATTTGTTCCTTTTTTTCTATTTACTTTTACTTGCATGAATAACTCGAGCAACTATAATTATAGTTCACTTCCATATTTAATTCGTCTTCCTGCTAAAATCATGTCTTTGTATTAGGTAATATTGCTACGTTATTGTTTTATTTCGAGCATTTTTATGCATAAGTTTTCTGGAGGGATCATTCCAGAAATTGTAAATTTCTATGGGGATATCCTCTCAATATTATCGTGTCTTTTGGTTTAAAATGAAACCAAATCGGATTTTTTTTTGTTACCTTCCCGAAAACTAACTGGATAAGTTACCCAATATTTTGACAAAGGAATATCAGTAATATTTAAAAGTTACTGAGTACTTTATTTTGATTTAATAAAAACAAAGACAAAATTAGAATGCATCTTTTAAATCTACTTATATGCTTTTATGAATTGGATGGCATGATTAGAGCCTGCGTTATATCAGCCAACGTTCTGTAATCAGTGGTAGCTTATGTAAATATCTTCATATAATAACCTTGGTGTAAGAATACCCTCAAATCTTCGCTGATTCGTATCCCTTGTGGTTTCGACATCTTCCTTGTGCTTTGTCGTCTATAATGTAGGAACCAGCTACTTGTAATACTAAACACGGTAAAAATAGCCAGACTTTGGGTACTCGCACATCTTCCCAGCAGTACGTGGAAGTCTTAATAATAAAGTATGTCCGAGTAATTTTTAACCTTTTGTCTTTGCTGTCTAGTTGATACGAATTTAAGACGCAAGCACTTCGAGTTGCTATTGCAATAACAAAACGAGCACCCCATCAGACTATTTCAAACATTTTTGAACAACTTTGGTGGTTCATAAAAGTTATGTAAAGTTCTTAATACTAATTAAAACAAATTCGTGGGATGTAATATGATATAATTTATACATTAATTTATTCAAATGTGATGAAGGGAATTAAAAATATTTCATTGTGTCGTCATTGACTGTGATATAATGGGCTAAATCAGCCTGCAAACCTCTTGTCTTACCTTATTGGGATTGACCTTGACATTGGCCGTCCATATAGTACACCAAAATCTGGTTTATGTATTTTATGTAGATGCATATAACAAGGTTACATCTATTGCCATTCCATTTGGGTTTGTATATCAATTGACAGAATCATTACAAGTGTCACAATTACTTGTAACGAAGAGAGATAAATATACCACATTATCCTAATAAGACACCTGTATATTTTCTAGATTTCTACCCTGGAAACTACTATTGAAGATATGCCTGGTGATCTTATACGTATTCCATAACATTAAATGGAAAGAGCCAAAGATAAAGCGTGATGAAGATGAAATATAGTAAAAAATTATTCAAAGTGAAAATGGAAGGCTTGAATAGTTCGGGTAAAATTAGCTTATGATATGTCACTACATTATTGACATCTTTCGTGGCACAGGACGAATTTTTGCAATTAAGCCTTTCGAAAAGCTAGGACGCTATTAGTGAATTCTAAGGATTTTATCTTGTTACTTTCACAGTTGTGATCTTGCTAAACTGCTATTTGTTGTGAATAACTATAGTTTCCAGTTTTTTTTTTATACCACAGGTTAATTACCCCGAGGTTCTACACACAACCTCAAAGAATAAAGCAAAATCAGAGCCCATAAATCACTACATGATCGTTATTATAAATTACAGTAGTAATGAATAAAACATAAACCGATTAACTCATCTTAACAATAATGATAATAACTCATAAACTCAAACTCGGCTGATCCTTTACCTTAAAAACGCTAATAGTTACCATATGATGATTAAAGTTCGCATATTCCATGGATGTCTTCGCTAACCAGCACTCAATTACGTTAGATGAGCTACTATTAAAACAGCCACTGAATGAAGAACAAATCTATAATCTTGAAGCTCAGAGTACATCATTAAACTAACTGCATATGCACACCATTGTCTGTTTTGTTTTCATGTGAGCCTCCAAGTGAAGCATTACACTGTATGTACTTACATAGATACTCCTTTCATAGCCACAACATATGGTAAGTGGCAACTCGGTAGTGTTCTTTAGATGGGTTTGTTTTGCCCTGTTTCTTTTTTTTTTTTTATTTAAAAAAGACTTTTCATTCGAAAACTTTTCGCAATTTGTTTATGTGCCATCACATTCTTACTCGATAAATAAGTTTTCAATTACATGCACTATTGGACAAGGCTCTTCTAAGCTCTTTTTTGCGGATGTAAGTGAAGTGTTTCCCTTATAACGCTTTACTTGTATATTTCATTACCTATATATTTTTACGGTTTGAGATATTTATGCACTTCGCATTCTTTCATGTTTTTGCCGAGTGTTTCACAATATACATAAATAGTTACAGTTCAAACTATTTATCATTATTTCATTGTCAACTTTCTTTATTCTATAGAGGTCTCTTCAATATGTGCAATATTAACTGATCTTTGAAACGATTTTCCGTATTTCTATTCTTGTTTTTGCCTTTCTGTATACTGAAAATAATTCTTCATAAGTATAGAGTCTTAATTCTCTCTAACTACCTCTGACCAGATGATATTCTGTAGATGATAGAAAGTTCAATGTTTGAAAAGTCAAATACAAAAAAAAAAAAAAAAAAAAATTGTAATACGTCAACGCGTCCGTAGCAACATTCATTTCTATTAGCATCCAAGGATACTGTTGACAGGTCTAACGGGCACCTGTAATACCAAAACTGTAATCGAACTTTTATGTCCATCTATAAAAACGGCTGTCTCCACTTCACCCGTTGCAGAGCTGCAATATAACAAGTTTTTTGTCTAACCATAGTTTATTATCTGTTATGACGAGGACTGGACACCAACATTATAAACACTATTACCTCGTAATTACTATGAGGTATAATTACGCTCCATTCATTTCTTTGATGTAGCAACATATGCAGATAATTATCTCCTTTCATTATTTATCTAAAAAAAAATAACAAAAAAACGTTCGGGTCAAATAACACGTGTTCCAAATTTATTCGCTTTATAGTCATAAAGATTTAAATATTGTCTTCGAAGAAAAAAACTCCAAGCAATTTTCCTTAATTGAACCGTCCGTCTTGACGGTCAGCACAGTTGTTTTGAACGCGGAAGAGAATGTCTCGGAGGAGTAAAAAAATAATTATTTGCGATAGCCACGAGAAATCCATCCTCCGGAAACGAGGGATGTTGGAACGTGGGAAATTTGAGGGCACTATGGGAAAAGTTTTAGCCTCACTTCCGAAAATTAAAGTTTTAGGAGTCACGACCAGGGATTTACTGTTAACAGAGGAGAAGGAGGATCATAAATACCAACGGACCTTACGATGGGAAGAAATTCCTGGGAATTGTGAGCGAGAGAGAGAGAGAGAGAGAGAGAGAGAGAGAGAGAGAGAGAGAGAGAGAGAGAGGAACGAAAATAATGATTAATTTTAGTACATCTCGACGACAAGGCTCTCATGTTGATAAAAGCTTGAGAACAGGTGTTCTAAGAGAAGTCGAAGATGATAAGCAACATGTATAAAAGCCTGTTAAGATTATTTTATAGTAAGACACAACAGAAATATTCATATTCTATCTAAAAGTGTTAATATACTAATTAATTTTCTGTACAGTCTAACATAACAGACTAAGTAGATCTAGTGCTAAAAAGCCATAAAGACACTGCACCTAAATAAACTGGTAATTATTATCGGAAATCCATTCAGTAAGAATAGAGAACATTTAATCTATTGAGTGAGAATTTTCTCTGAATTCTAAAGCAAAGATAATTTGTTGTTTGCAGTATCCTAACATCGAGAAAGCTGAAGCTGAATTTACGCTAAATTGTATTCGACACCTGCAAGTCTGTGATTACCCGGATGGCATATATAATATGATACATGAACTAACGGTCACCAGATTTCTGTCGTACCGAATATGGAACTTTTTATATTATTCTGATTTGACGTACATACACATATATGTATATATATGTGTGTGTGTGTCAAAAAATATATAGTTCTTGTTTTTTTTCGTGACTTGATGCACATTTCATAGTGGTTAAGTGTTAGTTGTAGTTTTTACTCATGCACAAACATACACACAAAAATACATATAGGTGTACTCACATACACTTCCACACACACACACATACACACGCATACACACACACACATATATATATATATATATATATATATATATATATATATATATATATATATATATATATATATATATATACTGTATATATATATATATATATATACATATATATATATATATATATATATATATATATATATATATATATATATATATACATATATATATATATATATATATATATATATATATATATATATATATATATATATATATATGTGTGTGTGTATCTGTGTGTCTATGTATTTGTGTTTGTGTGCGAATGCATGTATAAACGTGTGTGTGAATAATATACACGCATATATGTCTATACCCAAGAGGCAACGAAACACCCAAGTCGGTTTTAACATGCAATAATGGACTGTAAAAGAGATTTAGCAAAATTCCCTAAAATTGAACACATGAACGATGCTGCAACCAATCACCGTTGTCTCCTGGGCCTCGCCATCCTCCGACGGGATGAGCGAGAGGGAGACAATGTACGAAGACAAATCACTGTCTTAATGATGAGGTGTGACCACATCCTCTCCTCTCTTCCAAGACGTCTATGGAAGGTTTCCGGAAACGGGATTCGGAAGTGGTTTGTGTTCATAATCATCTGTCTTCTGCTGGGTTTTTTCGCATCAATTCGCGAAAGTCTATTGTGAGATTATATATTTCAGGGAGATAAGATCGAAATAAGTAATTTTTACAATAAGACTTTTGATTTTTGAGTCAAATGTTTTGTATTTGGTAAAATTATAAATGATATTGCTTATGCTATTCATTACCGTAATAAAAGGTGACATATCTTAATTTCATAGATATTCGAATCATCAGAGAGTATTGCATGTAATGTGATATTTGCATATGCATATGCTTTGTATTTTGTAAAATTATAAATAGTATTACTCATATTATTTATTACTATGATACATAGGATATATCTTAATTTCATATGTATTTGAAATTTAAGAGTATTGGATGCAATGTGATTTTAAAACACCATGCAAGTTCTAAAGGAGTCTAGCCCTCCCCGGAAGAATTCTTGCAGTAATTCTTGCAATAATCTAACCCCGTTACATTGTCATGTGGTAGAAGGTGACAGCAAAAAAATCTGCAGAGCGGCAACAGCCGTGACCTGTTTCAGCCGAATGCTTAATATCGGTCTTTAGTTGCTGCATATGAAATTAAAATCTGCTTAGCCTCAGATCCTTGAACTCCTCTAATCTCTTATGCATAACTGTCTTTTGTTAACAGATATGATGTAATGATGTAATTATCCCTGAATGAATTAGAAGGATATAGCCAAGAAGATTATAATCCATGCAAAGGTTTCCAATGTATATCTATGATATAAGATGTTTTTCTTTCCCAAAAATTGTCTTTCCAAAATGGCAGCATAATGAGAACTAGTAGCTAAAACTGCCTAAATTGTTCTTAACAAAATAACTAACCAAAATGCATAGATGCTTGGTGTTTCTCAACTCAAACTTGACTAATTCTAAACCTTAATTATATCGGTTATAACCTTCCACTGGATTGTGAGAATTACAAGAGTGCGAATGTTTTATTCCATTTCAAAATACCGACCTCGCCTTAAACTATTGCATAATTTTTAACACTATGTTAAAATTACCAAAAGCTGATACTTGCATAATACAATAGTTTATTTCTTCGTAAAATATAAAGTTTGGTGCTTATTTTGTCTATCAAGAAGATAAAACCAAAATAGGGTTTTAATTCAAGAAAAAAGATCGAGTCATTCATAAATAATAAAACCAACCTAATAGCTGAGAAACTTTGAAGGTTTAGCGGAGAAGCTAAATTCCTGCACGTATTCATGTTTTAAAACAAAAGGATGATGGGTGAAAAGACTACGGGAAAAATTAAAAAAATACACCTCTACTTATATGCGCAAACCTTTCGTATCAGTTTTCCCTTTAAAATCCCCCTTCACAATAACACAGTAGTAATCATGAAACTGAAGACATGTTTACAAGGTTGGAATTATTTGTTTTCCAGTGGTTTTTTTTTTTTTTTTTTTTTTTTTTTTTTTTTTTTTTTTTTAGTAATTTGGTAAAACATTGAGATGAGAGCTAATAACAAAGTCTTTTTAAAGCTGATTAGACATAATTGGGTCTCTTTGCCTTGCTTTAAAGGTCAGGGTACGTTAAGGGGAAACACATAGATGATAGACATTAACCAAAGTGTGCAAGCAAGTAAATAATTTACAATTTCCATAGTCCTTGGTCAGGTTGATGTGGGGTGTGTGTTCCACGGGAACTCAAACACACCTGGTCAGGTCGAACCCTGACCCCTGAGCTAAGTTAGGTTTTAGAAGTTGAGGTTAGGATACATTACATTTCACTCGTTTTAGCATTTCCTCATGTAGCTGTGCTTTTTCATTGTTGTTAAACTTCTGGTCTTGTGTAATGGGTTAGCCAACCTTTTTGGGTAGTTTTTAGGATTTTCCTCTTATACGAGTGCATACTATTAGGCAAATCTTTATCTATAAAATCTGATAAAATTTTTCATCAGTTGTCGAGTTAAACTATCGATTATAACTGCATAATTAAACATTGATGGCATTGTTCTGGTATCATTAGTTTCGGTCATCATATTTCCTGGTGAATAACAGTTGAGTACTATGTGTAAACAACATAATTAATATAGGGAGCAGTAAATAGGACTGAACTGCCCTTGGAAGTTTTAAATCATGATTAATAGTATTGTTTTGTTGTTTTTGTTGTTGTTGTTGTTGTTGTTGTTGTTAACTAAATTGCAACCCCTTATTAAAACGAAATTATACGAAGCCCTAGGACTTTAAAGGGAGAAAGTAGACTAACACGGAAAAACATGAATAATATTTACTATATAATACAAATAAAAGTGAATAGAAAACAAAATAAAAGCATTAAATAGCTCTGCGTAATTTAAAGCAAAAATATTTTCCAAAAAATAATTATCTATTAAAAGGAATTACTATGGACATCAATATGTGTGCCAACATAAATATTGAAAACCATCTTCCAATTAGAATATGAACTTAAGGTTTCAACTCCAATATCAAACTCATGTTTATTAAGTCAAACGATTTCGGTCACCTTTTCCGCAAATTGTGACACCGTCCGGACGGTATAGCGTGTCGCATGCGTGCGTGCCTTTCTCTTTATCGAAACCGGAAAATACAATTGAATGCGAGAAAAACGGACCTCTGGCGGCGGAAGTCTTCGGCAAAAAGACTTGCAAGTTGACACAACTGAGTACTTCCGGTCAGGATGTTAAAGGGAGGATTTTCTTCCAAAGGTATTTACGCAACTTAACGGTGAGCATAGTTTGCAGTTATTTGTTTATTTTTTTTTTTTTTTATCTCAGATTACTTGTCCTTCCCAGTCAGACATTTACTTGAGGATGAAACAAAAGGCAACAATATGAAGCATCAGACTTTTAAATTTTAATGAACAGTCACCAACATTGATAGATTTATAATGTTTTTCATTTATGTACCATAAGCGTTCATATGTAAATGAATTCATAACTCGTCCTGTTTTGTTCAAGTTAAATGAAAGCTGTGGAAAAGGGTTTCACGGACAATGTACTAAAAAGTCTTAATGTCAATGTCACGCTGGGACGTAAATAGTGATCCTTTCTCAACCGTTATTTCAGCCTGAAATTATCAGAGGTGATGAAATTGTACGGCGTTCACGGACGTGAGAAGTTCAGTTTTCATAATTTACATAGTCTCTCTCTCTCTCTCTCTCTCTCTCTCTCTCTCTCTCTCTCTCTCTCTCTCTCTCTCTCTCTCTCTCTCTCTCTCTGTCATGCACGTATGCATACATAACATTGAAATTACTTGCGCTGTTTCATTAACGTCAGTTGACTTTACTGTTTCACGAACGTTCCTCTTTTATAGGGATAGAGATTTCTTCTTCTGCCTCCTCGTCATCAACTTCTCCCATCGACGTCAATCAGCTTTATTGAAGTCTCTCTCTCTCTCTCTCTCTCTCTCTCTCTCTCTCTCTCTCTCTCTCTCTCTTTCAAGCTGCTGTGAATCCCTGCTGTTCCAGCCAAGCCTCTCAGTGCACAAAGGACACAGATTGACGACCACTCCCAAAAATTACAGGTTGCGTAAATTAAAAAGATGGTAACAAAAAGACAATAAGTGTCTTCTCAGAAGCTCTGTTCAAAGATGATAGTACTGATCGTTCACATGGGTGATAACTCATTGCTTTAATTTATGGTTAATATATGAATACAACAGGTTAACAGATAGAGAATGAATAGTTCTACTTTTTATTCTTCCACTACTCCGCATGCTTTGATTCGCTTGCCCAGAACAGCGCGATGAACAAACATGTAGAAGTATTGGAATAGAGACCCAAGTTATGTGAGAAGTAAGAGTTTTCTTTCATGTATAGTATACCATGATTTGTTTCTGTGCAATGATAACATGAATAGCAAACGTGTAGATTAGCTGGAACTGAAATAGAGGATAGTATCCTTTCTCTTAAGTTATTACAGTGGATAGGAGGCCAGATGCATCGATAATCATAAGACTTTGATTAGAATTAAATAAAAATACAAATAAAATGCAGCAAAAGATACTGATTACATTCCATTTTTCTTTATCTTTCTAATTCCTTGTTATGAATTATATTGAATTATGAAGACAATCAGTGTTTTTAGAAAATTGATGACAGGCATCTGCACTAACACACACACACACACACACACACACACACATATATATATATATATATATATATATATATATATATATATATATATATATATATATATATATATATATATACTGTATATATATATATATATATATATATATATATATATATATATATATATATATATATATACTGTATATATATATATATATACTGTATATATATATATATATATATATATATATATATATATATATATATATATATATATATATATACTGTATTTATATATATATGTGTGTGTGTGCGCGCGTGTGTGTGTGCGTCTGTTTGTGCATGTATATATATCATTGAGAGAGAAAGGATATCACAATAGAGTAAGACAGACTAAAAGAAAAAAGAACGTTAATTACAGGAGAGAACAGTAGAAGGCAACGCCCTCTTCCTTCTCCCAGATGTCCGCGAACCATTTCTTCTTATTTTTGTTGTTGCCTCTCCCATCCTGGTACTACACCCGGCTAATCATTCGTGAGAGAGTAACTTTAATGAGCGCACGGTCACTTCCGCTTATTCTTTGCTGTTATTTCACTCACACATAAACAAACTCGCATACACAAGTTTACTCACAAACAAGAAAGGTTTAATAAAGCTCTGGTGAATGATTGAAAGTAAGATAGAGCCTCGTAGTAAGATGCAATTACTATTTTTTTTCACGTATTATATAAATCAAATTTATCCAATTACAGTTTTGTTAGAGTCAAGGCTGACTCATTTGGGGGGGGGGGGGTGATATTTTACCTTTTAATAATAATATAACTTTCCTAGAATATTCAGAAAATGACAATGAAAAGTAAAAATGTTGAGGAAGCCATTCTCTTAGGTAATCTTTATATAAAGAGTTATTGGAAGCTATAATCTTGCAATGCAGTAAAAAGTTGGAGGACATTATTTGAAAGACGAGAGAAGGGAAAAAAATTGTAAAGCCAATATTAGCTGCGATTTACGAATCTGAAAGTTTCCTTATCCTGGACTGGCAGCCTAAAGTTTAGGTAAATCAGATCCACTTTTGGCCAGCAGCTTTCCAGGACACGATAATAAGAATTCAACCTCACTGCAAGAGACTCAAAGATTGAAAGTAAAAGTACTTCTCATTTATCTTGTTAGTATTACTATTGGCCGTGATTTAAATCTCAGATACTTACCTCTGGCTGCATTAGTTGATGTACTGATCAATATCAGTATAATGAGTTTCTCTATTGCTACATGAGAACAATTTGAAAAACACTCATGAGATATGATGACGAAATACTTTCAACGTCCCGTCATGCAATTCAGTAACTTTCAACATGATTAGATAAAATCTTTTTAGAATGCTTTAAATCTTATTTGTCGCACACCATGAAATTTGCAGTAATATCATAGGGGAAATTTATTTTGAAAATACGATAACTGGTCTTACCCTTTCTCTTCATCATTATTATGATTATTATCATCATTATAATTATTATCATTAACATGGTTATGATACTCCTCTAAACATGTTTCATTATCATGTTAAGTATTCTGCTACCTGTAAGATTATATGTATACTAAAATGAGGTATTAGAATATATCCATTTCTCACAGTAAAGTCTCCAATCGATGTATTTTCCCTTCGCAAACACTCGTGTCCAATTTCTTTAAATCACGATGGATACAACTTGAGATCAATAAGTGCTTATCTTTAAAGTAAATCTTGAGAGAGAGAGAGAGAGAGAGAGAGAGAGAGAGAGAGAGAGAGAGAGAGAGAGAGAGAGAGAGAGAGAGAGAGAGAGAATTTATGGCTTTACTTACCCTAAGCTCCGACAGGGTGTTGAGGGCCTCCGTTGGGAAGTCCGTGATGTGGTTGTTGAGAAGAGAGAGAGAACTGAGGGTGTCATTAACACCCTCGAAGTTGTTCGCATCAAGTCGCTGGAGGCTGTTCCTCTCCATGTTGAGGGCCGTCAGGGAGTGCAGGTTCTTCAGGGATCCTGTTAGGTGATATTCAGCCGGTTAATGAGAGCCTTTCTAGTTACTTTAATTTATGTTTTTTTCTGTTACTTTCAAACGTATGGTTCTTTTTAGTATATAATCTCAATGACTTAATGAGTTTCATCAATCAATCCTATTGTATAGCTTGAAACATTCCATGGGAAAAACCGTCGATTTTACGAAGCAGTGGAAAAAAATTTACTATTAATCATATTACAAGTATATGAAATCAATTCGCTTTTGTATATATCATCAAGTCATCCCAGTTGTTGGACTTCAATCGAAAGATTAAAAAATAATGAGACTTCTCTAATGTTTCTACTAAAACTTAAAAATATGTTTTATTGGGAGAATTCATTAATCAAATTTTCTTAATTATTAATTTTCCTATCTAATAAATTATGCAAAGTAGCTTACTTGAAACCGAAAAGGATAATCTGTCAATACTAATAGAAAATACACAAAAAGAAGAGTCGAATCCAAAAATGGAATTTTAAGAGCTCTCAACTGATTATCCAAGTTCATTAGCTAATATACAAAACACTTGTTTAGAAAATAAAGAAACAAGCAATTCATTCATAAGCAAGGGCTTATTACTTAAAACGACCATTGCATTCCATTTTCTGGTGAAAATCCAGTCAAAGTTCCCTTTTATTCAGAGAAATTGACACTGAATTACCAGATACCAGTCCAGTTCGTCATGGAAGCAGAGACGCCTTCGGAAGGGTTCGAGACTTTGGCTTACGAGGATCTCCGCAGGATAGCCATCGGCTTTCTGTTTAAATCCTTTTACATAGCGAAGCAGGTTGTTGGTATATACTTCATTCGATTTGCCCTCGAGGAAATAGGTCTTTGGATCCCAGTGGAGCATATGGAAATTCTGTGGAAATTCATCGCTGTGTTGTAGCAGCCAATGGCCTCTATCCAGTGAAATGATCGTTAATTCCTTCCATTGGTTTCGGCAGAAGATTGCGCCATTAGCACTAGTGGAAACGGACCATGGTTGATGATATCAAGCTGACGGAATTTATGTTTCATACTTTTCCTTATTCCAGACTGGAAGTGTGATACACTAATGGCGTTCTATCATTTCTGTAAACTTGTCTTGTTAATGAATTAAGCACTGAAATCTGTGAATTTGTTATTGCTCGTGAAAGGGATTTTTCTTTAAGGCGAAAGATACTTCGAAAAGAATAAAGTTATGACATAGATGGTTACCGTTTTATATATATATTTCCCCTTTGAAATTATAATCTAAAATCAGTGTGATCGTTCTGTATGTTTACGACCTAAACTATCCTATTATTGTTTCATATTTTTTTTTCTAAATATGATTTATTTAAATTTTGTATTGTGGCGTTACTTTTTATAACAAGACTACATTGTTGAGGCGATCGAAATAAAAAAAAAACCATATGTCTGTCTGCATCTTGATAATGAAAATGACTAAAGATGAAGGAAAATTGGCTTTTAGCCCGATTTTCTGAAAGGTTGTTTGCTCTACCTGGAAAAGGAAGGGACACTATTAGGCCAATTTCTCCTTACGTAATCTTTTGCCTGTTCCTGTAACGGTCTCTCTTTTCAAGGCAAGAGATTATCTTTGGATGGGGAAACTTCGTTGGGTCGGGAAGGTTCCCTAACTTGGAAAATATAACCCTAACCTTAAATTAAATTGTCAAAGTTATTAGTTACTTCCACACTATCGTTGTTTACTTGGTGAACTCTAAGCAAAAAGAATATAATGAAATTTTAAAAAGCTGACTCAAAACGATAAATGATTATATTCATTTATAAGAAATATAATAAAATTAAATCTTAAATTAAATAACTTTCGATATAACAGGGGTTAACTTCAGGATATTATGAAGGAAATTGTTTTCCAAAGCACTCCTGTCTCCCAAATATTACAAATGCATAGTTTTATGACTTCTCTCTCCTGCCAGCATTTGAGATAAAGTAAACACCGCGCCAAACTAATTGTATGTTGTCCAAATGAGTTTATAACCATCCAATGGCTGGTCAGCACTGCGTTTCATGTTACGTGCGGCCAAGACTTACCTGGCTGGAGTTCCCCGATCTCGTTCTGGGCAACATCGAGGAAGGCAAGAACTGGTAGGTTGAGGATTGCCGTTGGAATGCTTCGAAGTTTGGTTCCTTTCAAGTTCAAATTCTTAAGAGTTCGTTCGATGCCAAGAAACGCACCAAAGGAGAGGGACAGATCGTTATCAGCCAACTGAAAAACCGAATAATATATTAAATTTAGGACTACAATTCTCCTCATTCAATCTCTTTAGCTGCAGACTCTGAAATTTATTTATAATCAAGAATTGTGAAAAATAACATTGATGCTAATTGTGAGTTTCTTAGCCACAGATAGTTGAAATTTATAATAAAGGCACAAAATATTTCGAGTTTTACTGAAATTAACGAAAAGAATTATGAAGCTACGAAGCAATTTGAAATGGATCCGTGAAAATTGGAATTCAACACAACTGAGTAATGTGACATAAACATAAATATCAAATTCTTGTCACATGTCAGTTGCCCATTCAGCTACATATTAGTCTACCTGTATAACAGACCCACCTTCAGGGTAGCTAGCCTGGACCCCTTAAAGGCCTCTTCGGGGACCGAGGTAATTTGGTTTCCTGAGAGATCTAATAGGACAAGTCTTCTCAGTTTAGAAATTGCCCCCGATGGGACACTCGACAGTTTGTTGTCCTGAAGGTTGAGGTTCTTCAGGGAATTCTCAAGGCCCCTGAAGGCGTTGTCGCTTATGTTGTAGATGTCGCAGGAGGAAAACTGCGAAGGGGGAAGAAGGCGGTTAAGAAATACAGGGAAACTCATCAGATGATAACGTTGATTTTTTGCGGTACATAGATGATACGTTTATAATTCACTGAGATACCTATATTATTAACGCCAAGAACAATCACAATTGAAGTCGCACTTAAAATGTTAATCATTGTAATCTGCCATGTATTATGCATGTTAAGGAATGAGCTCCACTTAAACATTCTGCTTCTTTGTCATTATAAGAAATTTGAGTTTTAACAGTTCCTAGTCTCTCTCTCTCTCTCTCTCTCTCTCTCTCTCTCTCTCTCTCTCTCTCTCTCTCTCTCTCTCTCTCTTTATAAAGTTTTTTGTACTGGCAAACTAGAATTTTCTATAAAAAGAGTTCAAGAATAAGTTACAAAATCTTGGACCTTACTATCAGTAGAAATAATAATTTTGATAACATCTCTTACCTGAATGTTTTCCACTTTGAGACCGTCAAAGGTTCGGTCGTTAAGGACGTTAATCCTCGTATTGTTAACGTAAAGGAGATCTAGAGGGACGCTGTTGGCCCTTTGGTGCAAGACAGTCATGAGCAACGTGAAGTTAACGGACGTGCATTGGATCGAGAGCTCGTTCTGCATATTATAGGCGCAGAGACACGACGCGTTTAAATCCGTGACTTCCCTAGGCCAAGGGCACTGCGCTCTGACGACGGTGGTGCCCAGGAGTATGAATACTAAGTATTGCATGGCTCTGCAGTTTCTGCTGGGGATGCTTCTGTTGTTGGTGCTACTGGCCATGTTGCTTCCTTTCGGGGGGAAATGGGATTTCGTCGTTCGACTTCTCAGTATCGAAGTCATTCTGAAAATATAAGAAGTAAGGAAATGTAACGATGGTGTTGTACTCATATTAGTTATTTAATAAACTAACAAAAGATTCAATGAAAAGTAAGCCCTTTTAAACTGATTTTAGAATTATATCAAATCAACATGTTTTAAATTTGGAGATTGTCATTTCTAAAGAAGTCTAATCTAAATTCAGTGTAGAAAGTAATTCCAGGAATTGATTTGAATTAAGTGTCTTCTTCAAAGACCAAACATTTCCTTTGAAAAACTCGCAGTATCTCGCTTCCTGGTCTGATGAGTTCTCATTTACTGCTCTGCTTATTAGAATCTTTTTTGGATTTTAATCTTTCTCTTAATTGTTATAAACCGGCAGCGGAAATTTCTCTTGGAAATTGTAAAAAAAAAAAGAAAAACAAAAGTCACACTCAAAAATTGTGATATATCTGTAAAAGTTTCTCAGAAAATTATGAAGTTTCTGAAGTTCGAATTTCCTGCGCTTTTTCAATTCAATATGAATTGTTCCTTCTTGCAGGAAGGACCCAAATAGCGAAAAAAACAAAAATAATCCCCAAAATAAAGGATTATTTAAGGATTGTCACCAGAATATTTTTGCAGAAGCAAGTAGTAACGGAAATGGTTAAATAAGTAATTATTTGTAAATGTTCTCATGGAAAAAGTGGAGCTCGGAAAAACTTAATATCAAAGTCATTTCTAAATTAATTAATATTACACACACTTTTTATCACTAAGGATAAGAATTTTTCCATTAGAAATATGAATGATTAAAAAAAAAAAAAAAAAAAAAGCGACCTTAGCTGGTTTCCCGTCACTTCCCCCAGACAAACAAAAATCACCTCCAAAAAACTCTATTTTCCACCATCAAACCGTCATTGCTTTCTCTTTTCGTAGGGAAAGAAGAAGAAGAAGAAGAAGAAGAGAAGAGATTTTCTGGGAACGCACCCATCAGTCTCTTTCATCGTCCCATGACGGCCATGTGTCTCCCAGGTATATTTCTGGTTAACGTGATTTCAGGGTTAAGGTTCATTTTATCCAAGGAGGGCGGATTTGGAAAGACGCGTTCATAAACATGATCATTACTTTACTTTTGATACTATCCATAAACAAAACTACGACTATATGGGAAAAGGCCTGCTTATACATACATATATATATATATATATATATATATATATATATATATATATATATATATATATATATATATATGTATATATATATATGTATATATATGTATATATGTATATATATGTGTATATATATGAATGTATATATGTATATATGTATATACGTATATACGTATATATATATATATATATATATATATATATATATATATATATATATATATATATATATGTATATATATATACAGTATATATATGTATATATATACAGTATATATATGTATATATATACAGTATATATATATATATATATATATATATATATATATATATATATATATATATATATATATGTATATATATACAGTATATATATATATATATATATATATATATATATATATATATATATATATATATATATATGTATATATATACAGTATATATATATATATATATATATATATATATATATATATATATATATATATATATATATATATATATATATATATACATAAATTTGTCATGAACACACCTGACTATCTTGATTCAATTAGTGATTCAAATTATTTTTGATATTCGAATTTACTCGGCTTTCAAAATGAAAACCTAAATGGAAATTCCTTTTACAATAAATGCTTCTTCCTGGGCAAGGATACAAGTATAAGTCTGATCAGGTGCTCAACCAATGGGGCTATCAAGAGGGGTGTAAAATTACATTGACTTTACATATTCCTGTTGAATTCTGGTATTTGTACATGAACTCGGAATCCTCCCATCTCCAAGATGACATATCAAGAAATTTAGAAAAAGAAGACACTTAAACTGATCGAAAAATTATTTTGAGCATTCAGTATCCTTCAGCCTAAACATAATTTTTCGATGCTTTTCAGAAATTATCGTAAGACAGCAGGCGCTAAGGTGAAATTCGTAACCGCCCCTCTGTACCTAATCGTGGCACTTCCGTTTACCTTGGAAAGATGAATGTATGATATTTGAAGGATTTCCTCGCATCCTTCCGTTGGTTTTTCGACCGCTTTTCTCTGCCCTGTCTCTGGAACGGTCACCGTTTTCACCGCCTTTAACATTCAAATGTTCACGGTCTCCCCTCCCCATCCTTCTTTTCGTGCATCATGTTTCGGATTTCTTCTCCCGATGAAAATAAAACCCCTTTCCAAATTTGGCACTGTTCCATATTCTCTCCAAATCACGCTTTTCTTCAGTCTTTGTTCTATTATCTTTATTTTATGGATACACATTCTAAATGTCCTGGAGTCTCTCACAGTCCCCTTGTTTTTGTATAGTTTATCCTATTTGGATCTTTGCCTTGAATTCTAAATTAATTAAAAGAGTTGTCCACCAACCACACCTGCCATTATATATATATATATATATATATATATATATATATATA
>NC_090739.1:38792731-38802731 GCF_036898095.1 Palaemon carinicauda | reverse complement strand
TATTTACTTTTTGTTTTTGTGTGTGTGTTTGTGTCATGGGTGTATAATGACATTTGAAGTAATGTTCTCTCAATTAAGAAACTGTTATCTGATTACTGCAGTTTATTAATGAAATCCAATTTTTTTTCCTTGATATTCAAGATTATCTTATTCTATGATTAAGATATTGCCTAAAGGTTTTATATTCTCTATATGATTAAAATAAACAAGGAACAAGAAGCAACGGGGAACTAATAAAGCAATAGATTTTCCAGTTATTCACTCACGAAAATGTAATTTCTTAGCAAATTCTACTTTCTTAATTTATAAAAACACGATTGTGTTTCAACTTAAAAGCACTTCATTAGCATGGAAAGCATTGCGTAGTGTTTCACTAATTTTCTGAAAAAAAATTCTTATTTCACCTTTCATTTCCCTTGAATAAACTCTACCTTCGTTCCACTTTCACAACGCATCCAATAACCAAATCCAATCATGAATAGAATTTTATTACCATATTTTGCAAATGACTGTCCGTTATACGAAAATTGGCCACGATTTATAGAAATAGCCGAGTACAAATCCATATAGAACAGACATTTCATCCAATAAACTGACCTTTGATTAACCAACATGGTTCTCCGACCTTCTTCCTCGAAATCCTTTCAGACCAAAGGTCCCTCATGACTCCATTTAACGTCAATGGAAATCATTCGTCATACAAATCAGTGTATTGACTTGCGTAAGAGTTGGGTGTGTCCGACTGGCGACAAAACGTTAATTTGCACTTTAGTTCCAATACTGTCACGCTGCAATTGTTGCTCGGACAACGCCCCGAGAGTTTCGGGCGAGGAAATAAAAGGCGTCGTGATCTTCGAAAAAGAATCTCTAGAATGGGCCTTTGCTCTGTACTGGGAGACATGGCGAAAGTGAAATAAATCACTTAAAAGAAAAAAAAGTTTGTTTGGACAGGTATTTCCGCATAGATCGAGTGTTGTGAAAAACAGAAAGTTATTTGCTTAGGGTGGAAAGTACTTTACGAAATTAAGAGGGTCCTTTATTTGGTTTGATAATAATTCTAGTCTACCGGAGTATCTGTTGATTATATGACTATGTACTGATGCTTATAAAGATGTGCATATACTTTCAAAGAACCGCTGTTATTGGAAATTAAAGTTTATGATTGTGTTGGTAATTGCGTGGATCTCAATTATGAACTGTTATATGCATCGATAATTCAAAGAAACAAACTAACAAATAAATGTGTGTGTTTAACATTGAGTTATATCCTCAACAAGGGGGTGACTCTATAATAGAATAAGTCACTGCCAGAATCATTATAAACTGTTTGTGTGTAGTTGTGTCTGCATGCATATGCATTTATATATTATATTTTAGTTACTACTCAAATAACTTTGGGTGGTTTTAGTTTAAATTCTTCTCTATGCTTTCCAGGTTTATTCAGAAACCTAGCTGATGTCATCTAATGAGTTCTTGCAGAACAGTAAAGAACACATCAACTAGCTTTTACTACGCCAGATTTTCCCACGAGGAAAAACTGCATCAACGTTTGTGCCGTGGTAAGTATCATATATCATTCATGTATTCAATTTTAAGCATAATATTTAAGTGTCCTAATTCTTTTGTAGAAAACTCGACGTTTCCTGGATTTCATATTAAACTGAAGGAAATATTCGTCATATTTGCTTATGTTTCCTATTGATTCCTAAGTGTTTACAAAGTTTTATGTTTAAATTAGTAATAACCTCTCTCTCTCTCTCTCTCTCTCTCTCTCTCTCTCCTCTCTCTCTCTCTCTCTCTCTCTCTCTCTCTCTCTCTCCAAACTACACGCGCACCTTATGCTATCAGTACATTGACCAGCAGTAATAACAGTACAGTAAATGCACGTGAATTTCCTCCTTTAGCGTCTTTAACATCTAGACACCAATTTCTGTTGTAGACCGTGACTTTCTAAACGTCACTGAGTCTTGATATGTCTCACTTAATCTGGAAGTGTTTCCCTCAAAGCCATCCATCTTCTGTGCGAGGATTTTCACGGAACTTCCCTGAAGCGAAGCATTAACTTTAATTCTGGTCAAGGTGGTACATCATTTGACTCAGACTGACTTATTAAGCAGAGGGTGGATATGAATAGTATGTTGTGTACATGGTAGTTAGTCGACTGTAGCGAGTAAAAACCACGGTTGATATCATCATCATAGACTAACAAGAAATTGGAAGTTTAATACATATAGGAGTCGCACACATACACACACAGAGTATATATTTGTATATATATATATATATATATATATATATATATATATATATATATATATATATATATATGTATATATATATATAATATATATATATATATCTATAATATATATATATACACATATGTGTATAGTAAATATATATACATATATATATATATATATATATATATATATGTATATATATATATATATATATATATATATATATATATATATATATATATATATATATGTATGTATGTATGTATGTATGTATGTATATTCTTATAAAACAGGCTCCTGGAATACAGATTAATTATGTTCATGAACAGGTGTTCATGGCGTTACAAAACAAATTTTCGCAGCTCCACTTAAATGAATCGGATACAAGGAAACTGACACACTCCCAAGAACAATGCCTCCTATAATATTTATTCAGGGACAACGGCATAATCCCATCGGATTTATTCCATATTCTTGTATTATTTGAGGAAATATAATAATCAACCTATGATCATCTGAAACTTTTCTCTAAGAAAACCCGTTATTTATCAAAATAAGGAAAAGACATAGTAATTACTATTTTTTAGTGAGCGCCCACCTGTAGGTACACAATTCCAAAGTGAAACTAAGATTAGCCTGTCAACGGACCTCTCTTATGGAATCAAAATGCACAACCCGCCTCTAGGTTGAGAAGTAATAGCGTTTATTAAAGAATTAAATCCTTATTGAGATCAATTACAATCATCATCACTAATCATCGTCCTGTTCTATGCACATAATGTGTCTCACCCTCGGGAGCTTATGGTTGAGTCCCCAGTGGAAAGTTAGTAAGATCACGTCAATGTCTCTCCAGTACGTTTCCTCTCTTTCAGGTTTCTTCAGCTGCTTGTTCTAGAACAGATTCTCAACGACCCTATTTGCAAAACTAGTGGCTTCGAAAATATATCCCGCTATTATTCTATAATTAGCAACAGTTATAGGAACATTAAAAGAGAGAGAGAGAGAGAGAGAGAGAGAGAGAGAGAGGAGAGAGAGAGAGAGAGAGAGAGAGAGAGAGAGAGAGAAGAGGAGAGAGAAATATTCCCCAACAACTGTAATTTACAAGGAAGTAAAAATGCGTCTTCCCACTATAGATTTCTTTTATTTCTGATAGATTGAGAGAGTGATTAGTTTGAAGTTTTCTAGCATCCTGACTTATTTCTGATATTCATCTCGTTTAAACGACTACGACATTTCTAGCATAGTCAACTTTGTATAGCATAATCTTAACCCTCTTTCATTTAACTTACTCAAATCGAATATGCCTATTAAACCAAGTACAATGAAGTTCCACTCCAATTACAACTTAAATTCACGATTTAGTAAGCTTAATTAAGTACTGTAATCAACCATTTACGAGATCGTGCAAAGCTTAAACACTAAACAAAAGCTTCCACTAATTCAATGAGCGTTCAAGTCACGCTAGTAATGGGACACTATTGCAGCAGAATAGAACTGCTTCAAGTTAGCGCAGCCGTATGTAACTGAAGATTTATCCGTAACCTCGCGTAACCTTTACTATCCTCCTCCCTTTACTTAACTCTGGAACGTTTCCGGAGGCAATACTTAGCGGAGCCGACGCTGCTGAAACCGACCTTGAGGCGAAGCCTCTGAATTGGAACAAGGCTTTAGTCATGATCATTGCCACTGACGACCAGGTAACTGGTTCGAAATTCATTTGGGAGAAATGGTGAAATGTCACGTTTGATAAACAAGTTCATGGCTCGGCCCATTGTCCTAGATTGTAGTACGTTTGTTCGCACTTGGGTACTCGCCTGCTTGTTTACATGTTCTTACGATGGTTTTTACACATGGAAAAAAAATAGCTTTGTGTAAAGTAGAACGTTGTTCAAATCAAAATAAAGGAAGTGGTAATAGTCAACAATTCCAAGACGGTAAACAACTAGTGTGTAAAACATGATGCCTCCCATTTAATCAACCTTGGTATGATGAAAACTAATCCCATTCGTGACACATATACTCCTAGACATAATCTTGCAGAATTTGGCTCAGATTTTCTAATAAATTCAGAATTAATATCATAAAATGAACAAATGAAAACCTAAAGTAAAGAAAATAGAAGAAAAGAAAAAAAAAAGATGCCATGTTTTTCAAACCTTTGGGCATCAGAGATAAAATGAAAGTAACATTTATCGACTACGTGTTCCGAATTATATCTAATCAAGAGCCATCTAGGATATAATAGAGCTTAATTATTGTTTCCAGTTACTATCTTCACTAATAAAAGGTTCTTGTGATGGCATTCCGATTTACGTGATGCAATTAAAATCTACCATTTTTTTTTAATACAAGAAAATGTCCTTTGTGACAAGGATCACTGAACACACCGATTATCCAGATCCTTATGATCAACGATGCTTATTCGGATGAAATAATTTATTAGCTATCATATATATATATATTATATATATATATATATATATATATTATATATATATATAAATATATATATATATATATATGTGTGTGTGTGTGTGTGTGTGTGTGTGTGTGTGTGTGTTAATTATATTCCTTTTCCCTCGAAAATAAACAAATTCCCATATTCCAAATACAAAATTATCTTTTACTTGGAGGATATATTCTTTAATGTCAGTGAGCAGTTATTTTTTCTTTCCATGTTCCTTTCCTTCTTTCTCTGGATTTACCAATATAACTATAACACTGCTGTCAAATATATCATCATAAGTAGCACTGGGTAGTCACACGTGTCTGAATAGGATGCTGGAAACCATTCAGTTGAATGATGAACCTCGATGGAAACATTCCATCTCTCGGGGAGTCGAAACTTCAAAGGGATCTTTTCCACCGCAACTACACGGCGTGGAAGACACCTAATGGCTCATGAGTCATGACTCAGTGTCTGATGATCCTCTAAATTGGGACGAACATGAGATAAAGGGAGAGAAACTTCATTGCGTAACATCTTTGCAAGAGAGAGAGAGAGAGAGAGAGAGAGAGAGAGAGAGAGAGAGAGAGAGAGAGAGAGAGAGAGTGAGAGAGAGAGAGAGAGAGAGAGAGAGAGAGAGTGAGTGAGAGAGAGAGAGAGAGAGAGAGAGAGAGAGTTACAAGGATTTTGAATGTCTCAGAGACTCCATTTGCTCTTGGGTAGCGCGAGCTACTTTTTTTTAGAGAGTTTTTTAATCTTGTCCAACTTTAGCCTTGAATTAATTTACTGTGTTTCATGTATTTGCTATTTCATATGTAAAGAAATTACCATATTGAGTGGTGTTGCATCTTTTCAAATCCAGTTTGTATCCGTTACTCCTGGACTGATTTGCACTAAGCGTGAAAAGGTTGTTGTAGTCTACATTTGTTATTCCTTTAAAATTTTTGAATGGCTCTATTAACTGCCCCCTTAGTCGTAGAGAGAGAGAGAGAGAGAGAGAGAGAGAGAGAGAGAGAGAGGAGAGAGAGAGAGAGAGAGAGAGAGAGAGAGAGAGAATGTCCTTTGTATGATCTGTCCCTATTACAGATAAAAATATAAAAATGATAGGGATTGAATGCGTCTTTTATCAGACAAAGAGAGCGGTTGGAAACTAACAAAAAAAACATCTTTGCCATATAATTGAAGTGTTCGTGTCGATTAACTGACAGATGGTGTTACATGAGGGACAGATTTCATAGGTGATATCAAGAAACTTCTCTCTCTCTCTCTCTCTCTCTCTCTCTCCCTCTCTCTCTCTCTCTCTCTCTCTCTCTCTCTCTCTCTCTCTGTTCCAATCGAAAGCATGAAAGCACAAAACATGGTACTCGTTTATATTCATTATTCCCCATACATGCATCTTCAGAAGAAAACAGAAATGGTAAACCAAGCAAGGAATAACTATGAAATACTTTAAATAAAGAAATTCTTAATTCTACATGCTAGAATCATTAAACAAAATCAACATTATTTGGTTAGAGTAAATGAAACTTGGTGATGTTTAGTGATTATATGTATTTGTCCACTCATCCTCTGTCCATTTGTATGATATTTCTGAGAATTTCTCGATGATATCTGAGGGTACTGAGAATAAGAGCATTAACTGCTGTAAATGGTTCCGTTTAGAATTAAACTGTGGCAATTTGTCATCAAACATTCTAGCACTATTTGATAACGTGTTCGTGTAATAAATGTTATCTTTGCAATTTAGATGATATCTCTATTTCTCCGGCAAGAATTTCATTCACAAGACCTATCTTTTCACTATTTGACATTGCTCGATCATAATCTATTCTTCACATTAATAGCTTTTTATCAATTCAGTTTTGGATTGAATTAGTTCTGCAATAGTATCTCCTTCTTTTTTTTCTTTTTTTTATTGAGCCCATTATGCTTCTTACGCAGTTATGAGTCAATGCCACTATTTGCATACAAGAGGGAGCCTGACTGAGAGTTATACAAACGTCAATATTTTGATAATTCTTACATACTCTTCCCTCTAAAGGTACTAAATTTCGTCTTCATCACTTTAAGCAAGCAAAATAATGGCCACCTTATCTGAAATTCAGCAACACTGATGGCTAGTAAGACCGGATTGAATTGAAATCAATACAAATATAATTTTCAAATCCATCAATACAATTTACATAAATTTTGGATAGGCTCTATCGTCATCAAAGCTATTGACACTGGAAGAAGTATTTACTCCTGTGACCTTGAATATGTTGGAAATTTAAAGCTTACTTAACTACCGTAAACAGAGAAGTCTAAGTTCTATTGCTTGATAAAGTCATGTCGTATGAGGTATGGCATATGTAGATATTAATTGCGTACAATGCATACGTAAACACAAATTTATACGTTTAATCAAAAAATAATAACCAACCAATAATTTTATTCAAGTTATCATTATTAGAATTGATATTTGAAACATTACGAAGCATTAAATTACAAAGGAAGATTCAACAGAATACATTATGTGAAAATTAGAAAAATTGATCCATAAATAAATCAATAAATTCAGTCACTAATTTAAAGCACAAGTGCCACAACTTTCATTAATATTATAAACATCAATGTCAGTGAGCGTACCAAGATGGCTATTTCACTCTTTTACAATAAACGAATTGGCATACCAAAGGGCATTGACAGTTTTGCATCATGGGACTGCATTCGAAAACGGATACTAACTTGAGTTTTAACTTAAAAGACATAGGCACTAAAGGTGATAGCAGAAGTTTCCAAATTGATTAAACTTTATGGAAGATGACCAAATTATGTATGTATATATATATATATATATATATATATATATATATATATATATATATATATATATATATATATATATATAGATAGATAGATAGATAGATATATAGAAATATTTATATAGATATATATATATATACACACACACACTATATATATATATATATATATATATATATTATATATATATATATCTAACCCACCACTTGAAAGTCATCTGTCTAAGAGATAAAGATATTTGGATGCTGTTGGAATTCATGTTTAAGAATGATGCATTTATTTGGGGAAAAGACAAAACATGTTTTGGTACGAGATGTTTATGATGAGCGGAAACCTTATCAGTTATAATTCTTATATCATTTACTAAATTTCTCACTGGATATCTAATAGTATCTAATTCATTACCAGTTTTATGTTATTATGATTTGGAATGACCTCACATGTGTTCAATTATTCATTTAAGAGAAAGTGCTCTCGTGTTGGATCTTATTTAATGATGTATTATATGTCGTATAAATTATCGAATGAAACTCTAAATATAGATCTGCTTCTATTACATTTGTCACTTACCCTTCTTGACCTTTCATTAACAACGAATCCCATTACTTGACCACACCCTTCCTCTGGCCCTAAGTGCCAACGTTAAATATAGCCTCTCCCAGAGGGCAGGAATTTTCATTCCACCCGACCCAAAAGAAAGATGCTAAAATGGCATATTTTTCTTATAACATTTTCATTCCAATAGAACACATCCCATTTGATGTTCAGCAAACCCTTCAATTGCCTTTTGGCTCCCTTTAATTAGAGTTTAGTCACACCACCTGTTTTTACGTCCCAGTAAGCTCAACAATGTTGCTATTGTTATGTTTGGATTAATTTAATGACTACTTTTTTTCGGCCACATATCGAAGGTCAGCCACACCTTATTGTTAATAGAAGTTGCAAGGTTGCCTTTTCCTTTTCAGATTGCAAAAAGTGGATGGAATGAGAGGGGCGATGGGCACTATGACAGCAACATAAAAGCTGGACCCCTCAATAACTTCTCATAATAATGCCCCCTTTTTGTAATATTTTCAAAGAAATGACATGCTGACATGCACCTCTCTCTCTCTCTCTCTCTCTCTCTCTCTCTCTCTCTCTCTCTCTCTCTCTCAAAGCAGTGTTATTCTCTCACATATGACCCAAAGATCATGTGCTTTGTTCAAATTGGAAAAATTTTATCATTACACTCATAGCTACGACATAGAGGTATAATCAAACAGATATGTGAGAACAAATCAGGTCATGTCCTGCTAGTTATTAATATGTAAAACATTCTTATAAGCCTAGAGCCTAACCATCGTCTTTCTTTTAAGACAAATTACTGGTAATACTAGTTTCAATGCAAAATGAGGATTGGCTAAAGCCTCACTACTATAGAATATTACTTATAAAGGTTTTGTAAATATAATTTCTTAAATACGGCATTAACTTGTTCATTCCACTGACATCCGTTGAGAGCGATAAAATAACAGTATCTTCTATACTTATCTGCATGCACGGGCACATGCATTTGCAAACGTGTGTTTGAATACAGACTCATTCTACCATTACTGTTTAACAATTCGAGATGATAAAGTGAAATTCATTGCGCAATTGTGCATATATTTCATGTTTATGAGATGTCTACACGAAATAGGTCAAACCCATTAAAACAAAGGGGTGCTTCAATCATTAACTGTTCCTTCTTCTCTCTCTCTCTCTCTCTCTCTCTCTCTCTCTCTCTCTCTCTCTCTCTCTCTCTCTCTCTCTCTCTCTCTCTCAAGCAACGCCCATTCCGCACTGAGTGTAGGAGTTATCAGATAACAGGATCTTCCTCTTTTTTCTTTTAATCTGAGGTGCATGACAATAAGACCTCATGACTTACTAGCACACAGAGACAATCGCCATCTGCGCAAGGTAACTAAGGCATTCAAGTGATTGTCTCGTCAAATTATTTGTATCTTTGAATTTATCGTCAAAACACTTGAATTTGTGTGTTAACTTTACCTAACATACTTATTTAATTTATTAAGGATTTTTTATTTTATTACCATTTTTCCTCGTGTTCATTCAGCTCCCTATCTTTATCTTTTTCTCCATTCATGAAATTATGGTCCCTCTGATCTATTTATCAATCAATAAACACAAACATACACAAGCATACCGTTAATTCTAACAGCCTTGCCTTCATCATGAGGCTCAATAATACACTGATTTTGGAATGATCTTCCTAATCAGGTAGTTAAATTGGTGGATCTTACTTACAGCGTATGTCCTAATGTTGAACATACTGACTTGAGTCTCTTCATATTTCATATATGATAGATCTCTTTTAACGTTATTACTGATATTAATTATCTAATATTCATTATTCGTTACTTCACATATAGGTTATTGATCTAATAATTTCATTTCCTCACTGGGATATTTTTCCTTGGGATTGTAGCATTTATTTTTTACAACTAGGATTGTAGCTTAGCTAATT
>NC_090739.1:38785231-38787731 GCF_036898095.1 Palaemon carinicauda | reverse complement strand
ATATATATACATATATATATATACATATATATATATATGTATATATATAAATATATATAAATGTATATATATATATATATATATATATATGTACATGTATATATATATATATATATATATATATATATATATATATATATATATATTCTTACTAGTGTTGACGTTTTGTAGTTCATTAGTAAAGTACATCAGTAACAACGATTCACGCCAAGAAGAATACTTACATTATCAAACAAATAAGTTTAGCTAAACAACTGTAATATTCCAGTCTTTTAATGTGCTATAGCAATCCAGCCTACGAGATATATGATACAATAAAATTTCGAAGAAGACGTTAAATCTTGGACACGTAATATAAAAACTGCAAAGCCTTGCAGGTAAAACGACGCTCGACCCGTCTCCCTGGGCATCAAGGTTGCCAAGGAAAAGAATTAGCTAAAAACACTGTAACCACATTCTGAGGACCAAGCGTCCTCGCGGCATCATCTTCCTTCCATATATAGCTGAAGAATAACCACTCAGTCCTTCCCGTACTGTAGACTGTACTAACTATAGACTGTGCTACTCGTAAACTTCGACTAACATATGGTTTACGTTGCGGCTTTAACATAGGATAAGGAGGGAGTTGTTGGGTCCATATCTACGTACGACAAAGAAATTATTATTTAGGTATTATAAACAAAGTAAGAAATCTTGCATCATAACACTGAATAATGTTTCACGCCCCAAACAATCAATAGGAAAAATAAATAGCATGATATTACGTTTTAATGACAATTTTGCCCTTACATTCTTTAACCTCACAATGGAATTTATTAAGGTTTAATTTTTTCCCTATAATTTGCACCATGGACTTATTTTAGTTAGATCTATATCACGAGATTTTGCAGCAATATGTTTATTACCCTTAGGAGAGGGTTCATTGCAAAGATAGTAGCATCATCTCCATAAGCAACAAACTTGTTTAAAAGGCATAAGACCACATCATGCTCATGCAATGTAAAAACTAAACGACAAATAACACTCCTGAGGATCACCACGATTATATTCTTGTATTCATAATGGTGCCCATCAAAACTGCTCTTTGCATTTTATGAGTTAGAATGACAATGTTAAGATATGATACAGCACCTCCTAATTGTATAAGCTTAAAACCAATGTCCTCATGACTAACATGATAAAAAACAACGACTGAGAACAAAATCATATAAACTGCTTATTATCGTTATAGTATGCCAATATGACTGAATTATATAGAGCATACAGTTACTTCTAGCTTGATTTAACGATATTTTTTTCTAGTTCCCTGCAACGATAAACGAGAAGTCAATATGAAGAAAAATGAGGTACTTGGTAAACAGCTACCCATCCAACTACTTGTCACCTACTTTTTTAACTAATGCAACAGCGTTGTCTACAATAATAAGCTTACCATTTTGTTCTCCTAGATCTTAAACTCCTCGAAATTATTTGAGGCTTCAACTATAATGAGAGATCTTAAGCACAAAAAAATCATCAATTTGAAGACGTCTTCAAGTGAAAAGCATCTCCAAGTCACATGTCAAATAGTCACTAATGGCAAACCACTTCGCAGTACCTCGCACCCGTTGATTGGTCAGGCGTATCTAACAAGTGAAAACGAGATTAATTCTTTAACCGTGAATTAGAAAAAGAAAAAAGGTCTCACTCATTTTTGACAATTCGCTGAAATAAAAAGATCAGCCATATAGTAAACTTATATAATTTCTATTTAACTTGTCTTTTAAAAACTTTTTTTCATGACAGTATTGCATGTGCAATGAAACGTCAATAAAAATTATTTTGACCATACCTTAAGATTTTGATCGTTTTAGGAATAATTTGAATATCATGGGAGCGTCCTTCTCAATAATACCACTACTGTAGATAGTAGAATTGGGTATATAAATTATCTACATTTTTTTCGTCGAGAATATTCCATAAAGATTAAATTCAGGAGCAAAATACAAATAAAGATCAATTAGAATCATGCGAAACGTAATACAAGAATTAGTCACAAAAAATTGTTATTGGTATTTCATTCTAGACACCGACCGAGAAGGGTAATTACTGATCAATTACAATAACCCCGTTAAACCCGAAGTGGGGAAAAACCTCAACTTGGGGCATCGCTGAAAGAACACCGTTAAACTGTCATTAGATCAGACTAGAAGAAGTTTGGAGAAAAGATTAGAACAAAAGTCAATAAACAAGAAAGGAGAAAGGGAGATTATCAAGCTGAAATATGAAAATGTAGTGTCTTTGTCAAAAAACAGTCTTGAAGGAAAATGGAAATGCAAGCCGAGAAAAAGAAAAAAAAAAGAATAAAGAAAGGCTGATGATACATATAAGTTGATGAAAATTACTTGCTTCGTTGAAACTAAATCATAGCGAGTAAATTAGAATAAAATGATGTGAAAAGTAAACAAGAATTAAAGGCAAAGACAACAAAAGATAATTTCCTTATTTTTCTTTTAGGCTC
>NC_090739.1:38775231-38777731 GCF_036898095.1 Palaemon carinicauda | reverse complement strand
GCTAATTTTAACATTGGGTAAAATCCAGTTCAATATTTAATTTGATTTTTTTTTTATTTATACATATTTAACCAATTTTTAATACCAATTAGTAGTACGCTAACAATGCCTAGCGATAATTCTACTTGCACAATTAAAGAACAATCGATAAATTTCGGGGCACAATGCTTTATAGACATACAAGAACCGAAAATCGACACAGTAAAGAAAAAAAAAATCTAGCTCGTGTTCGGACATCAGGATTTCTAGCACAGAAAATACACGAGGAATAGTAAAGGGGGAAGCATGAAGTTGGAAATTTCGTATGGCGTTCACACGCATTCATACACTCACGTAGACATATTGCTATTCACTTGCGCGAGCGCCAACACTAGATCATGACGTGAAAACCTCGCTGTATCCATGTTAACCTTAACAGTGAACTAATTACCTTGTGGCTAGTCAAATATGGCGTGTTCCCATCATGACGCTGGGACCTGGTGTCATAACAATTCTCGATTAGCTTTCTCTGAAAAAGGCATGTTGTCTATATATATATATATATATATATATATATATATATATATATATATATATATATATATATATATATATATATATATATATATATATATATATATGTGTGTGTGTGTGTGTGTGTGTGTGTGTGTGTGTATGTTTGTGCGTGTGTATACGAATGTTTGTATGAGTATGCACCATGCAAATACCTATGTGTTTCCATTATTTCTACATAAGAGTTTTGTTCTAGGAGTAAATTCAAATTAACGTAGATAGTATTGTAGCGCCTCCAGTCCATGTGAATAATATTCTAGTATTTTTTTTTACTTTTGTTCTTTTATCATATTTTTATTCCATTTCTTTGTCTCCTATTATGTTTCATACAAGGTCAGTAAAATCGTCCCTGGAATATTCATTCGCAAAAAACAAAAACAAAACAATTATATTTTGATACAGCCCATTGTTTTAAACTTATATTTCTTTATAACAGACTATACATACATACAAGATTAAAATCCCTTCTTTTACATGAAAGTCAGTCTTGATAATAATGTTGGAAAAAATATCACAATGAAAATAAAGAAAATGGTTATTACATCCATTATTATTATTATTATTATTATTATTATTATTATTATTATTATTATTATTATTATTATTATTGTTGTTGTTGTTGTTGTTGTTGTTGTTGTTGTTGTTGTTGTTGTTGGTGTTGTTGTTATTACTATTATCTGTTGAAGAAGGCTTTTACCTAAATGGAAAACTTAAAGTATTATTGGTAAAATATCTTATAAATTGAACGAAAAAAACATACGAGACTATAAAGCAGGAAATTACTAATAAAGATAAAAAGTAAGCATTTTCAAATAATCAAAACTGATCTGAGGTAATGCTTAAACTAATTTTTGATTCGGTACATATAAAAAGAAAGTCGAGTTGTGTAATACATGTATGGATATACAATTATCTGGACATTCAGAACATTGCATTATTTGATGTACATATATACCTTTTTAGGCGAGTGTTTCAGAAGATCACTATAGTCCATTTCTTTTATCGAGGCATATTTGCACCGACTCGCAGGGGTGCCTTTTTAGCTCGGAAAAGTTTCCTGATCGCTGATTGGTTAGAATGATCTTGTCCAACCAATCAGCGATCAGGAAACTTTTCCCAGCTAAAAGGGCACCCCTGCGAGTCGGTGCAAATATGCCTCGATAAAAGAAATGGACTATAGTATGGTATGATAGGAAAGAGAAAAGTGAGTGTTTGGTAAAAAGGTAATTATCTTTTCCAGAAGTAAAAAGGATTCAGTTTTAAGATGAAAAGGTTCTGTTTCGTAAGACAAGTAGTGATTGATCTCTGGCCGTACTGGTTCTGTTTACATAAAATTTCCATCGGAAAGAATCTAACTGAAAATTATTTTCAAAATTATGAAACAATTGACTGTTATCTTCAAAGATTGTCATCATAACGATGTCGAAGGACTAATGTCCCCTTGTGTATTTCTCATTTTAGATTTAGGTATCTGACGGGAAAATAAAATTAACAAATGGCCAAATTAATATGTCTTTTGTGCACTCTTGCATAGACTTATGGGCTTGAATTTTCCTACGATGTTAATTAGCTGAATCTGATCCCACATACGTTATATATGTATAATTGAAATATATATTCTTAGGTCTGATGATGATGGGACATTTGGAGAATATTCGTTTACCTACTTATCCTACTGTATGACATGGTATTAACCAGGGTTAAAAGAATACCGGTATTCTTTTAACCCTGGTATTAACGGTCTTAAAATTTCAGTCACAAATACACGCGTGTAAACCCAGGTATGTCTGTGCTTCTTGTTTCCATATGTTAGATTACCAGATTTATTCATAAAGTTCTTTTTAAACATGAACGATAATAGGCTAGACTCAGCCAGTGCCTAGAATCTCTTATTGTTTGTTTACACTTTTTACCATTGCCTTGAATAAATACACTTTCACTAATGTCA
>NC_090739.1:38760231-38765231 GCF_036898095.1 Palaemon carinicauda | reverse complement strand
AAGTGGTTATTAAAATCTTAGAATTGCACAGAACGAAATACACCTAAAAGTTAGTGTATATGTGTTTTAAACGTTTCGCTATTATTCTAACAAATATCATGGTCACATCCGAAGCTAGGTCTGTTTTAGATTAAATCCTAGGCTAACAGTTAATCCAGCACAAAACTACGGTTTTTTGTTGTGGTTAACAGGATTACACCTACTAAGTAAATGTTGTTTCTCTACATATTCTGCATTTAGTCTCTAAGCCATTAGGAATATCTGCTTAGGTTGTTCACGTTGTGAAATTCGAGATTTGAAAAAATAATCGTATGATTACAAGCAAATCTTTATCACTCTTTCTTCTAAACCAGATTACGTTAGTTATTGCTTAAAATCAATCAAATGTTGGTCTTAGACAAAGCTGACAAAGACAGCACGATCTCTTGCTTTCTTCACAGCATTTTTAGATTTATTTTAAAGATTAGTTTTCAAATATTACAATACCTGCTATGTTTTAGTATACCCCCGCTCGTTCTGTTACTGTAATTCGATAAGCCGTGACTCATCGGGCACTCCTACGTTCAAGTAAAGGGCTTGCCCATACCCTTCAGGATATCTCTGTGGAACCATCCTTACGCCCAGCCAGGACGATGACGCCGCCCACATGACAGTAGAAAGCTCTGGCCTAAACTAATAGTTTATTTCTTAAATATACTCTACAGCCTTTCTTTCATTACATCTAAAGAGGAATATATTCTTAAAATAGTAATTTGTAAATCGATTTTATTAACTTCTTCTGTCTATGTAATTTTTAATCAGATTATTTCATTACATATAGTTTAGTTTAGAGACCCGAAATTTATTCATTTTTTTTTCATTACACCCGAAAGAGAATGAAGGTTGAAACAATGAGACCTTTAATGCAAATTACTATGCAATCATTACCTAAGTATTTTTGTGCCTTTTGTTTTATTTCATTTACTATACATAATCTTATTTCTTACAAAGTTTTTAGCATTAACCCCAGCTTTGACTCGTGATACCGCAGCCGTTATTCCTCGTTGACGTAAGAGTCCCTGGAATGTGCGAATAACGTGAGCCGGTGGATCCTGGAAAGAGTTCTGGAAGGCATTACTTCATGGGAAAGGAATGATGACATCATACTGCTGCTGTTATTATTATTATTATTATTATTATTATTATTATTATTATTATTATTATTATTATTATTATTATTATTATTATTATTATTATTATTATGCTGTATACGACCCGTCAAAAGTAATAGTTAAATATTCAGATAGAAATGCACACACACGCACACACATACACATATTCAATCCCTGCCACCCTCTTCCTCTTTCTCAGTTACAACCCCTCTCACCAGGATATGACTATTTCCTCTCACCCTTACCCGGGAGAGCATATAATTACACGTCTGCCAATGTCGGTGACCGTAAAGAAATATATATATGAGTGCCTGGTTTTATATATATATATATATATATATATATATATATATATATATATATATATATATATATATATATACATATATATACATATATACATATGTATACATATACATATATATACACACATATATATATATATATATATATATATATATATATATATATATATATATATATATATATATATATATATATATATATATTTATATATATAATATATATATATACATATATACATATGTATACATATATATATATATATATATATATATATATATGCACATATACACACACATATATATATACACACACACACACACATATATATATCTATATATATATATATATATATATATATATATATATATATATATATATATATATATATATATGCACATATACACACACATATATATATACACACACACACACACACACATATATATATATATATATATATATATATATATATATATATATATATATATATATATATATATATATATATAAAACCAGACACTCTTTATTACATAGGGGAGATAGTTAGGAGCATTGTGAAGAACATTTTGATTCTCATAAATTAATTAAATCATGTTATAGAAAAGTAAATTTGAGGGGATATTTAATCAAGTATTGTTATTGTCAACAGTAGTATTTCACGAGTATTACAACGTATATGTAAAGAGCGATTGAAAACCACCGACCCCAGTTCCTCATGGGATCTCAGTTCAACTTTGGCTGACCTCAGTTCGAAAATATTAATTCTGCGTTTTACAGAAGACGAATATATAGACCTTGCCTTTTGCGATTTTGGTCCAAGCTTGGAAATATTGACGGAATAAGAAAGTGGCAGAAGAATTTTATTAGGAAATAAAAATTGTGAATTAACTATATTTCAGTGAGCACGCGAGAGAGAGAGAGAGAGAGAGAGAGAGAGAGAGAGAGAGAGAGAGAGAGAGAGAGAGAGAGAGAGAGAGAGAGAGAGAGAGAGAGAATAACTGCTTTGGGCGGTTGGAAGGTCTATGAGTTACTTGAGATTCTATTTTTTGAGTCACTCACTTTGTACACCTGTGCACTTCCAAGGGGACATATATTTCTTTTAATGAAGAAACATTAGATTATCAATAATATCATAGCATTTTGAAAATAAAAGAGGATTATTTTTGACACTTTAAATCTAATCATTAAATATTGTTTTTGTATGAATATAGGAACGAATGGGCTCACATTATGTAAAGATTACTTTTATTCTACATGAAAGATACGGAATAAAGTTTTCAGTAATAAAGTTTTCATGTTTATTAGCATTATGTGATATTTAAATAGTCGAAAAAACTAGCTCATTTCCGGTACCAGTTCTCCCAAAACTCGCCCTCATCGGAAGGTCAGACATTCACTGCTTTCTAACTAGTTTCCTCCTGGTTTTATCTGTCTGTGATGTCTTCTTTAGACTTCGTAGTTTCAAACCTTCAAGGCACGATTGACAAATCGTTCACGTGAAAGAGGTCAAAATATCTGGGCCCAGTTCATGTTTTGATATGAATTGTTTTTCGTTACTCTTCTCTTGCAGGTGAAATGTTGTGCTTTTCATATTTGATTCATTTTCAGTTTTAGTTTTTTATTCTACATGTCTACAAATCTCCTGCCCCTATTTTATTTCAGCAGTAAATTGCAGTGGTAGGATTTTATGTCCTAAACCAGTGCCAAACTAATTTTAGGTGCATTCATATGTATGTATGTATGCATGTATGTATGTATGTGTGTCCATGTATGTATGTATAAATATATGTATGCATATATATATATATATATATATATATATATATATATATATATATATATATATATATATATATATATATATATATATATATATATATAATGTGTGTGTATGTATGTACATGTGTATAAATATATATATATATATGCATATATATACATATATATATATATATATATATATATATATATATATATATATATATATATATATATATATATGTGTGTGTGTGTGTGTGTGTGTGTGTGTGGTGTGTGTGTGTGTGTGTATCTTTAAATGTATTTAAAGGACCTTAACCTTGTGTATATATAATTTATATATACATGTGATTAGTGAGAGGATATATTTCGATGATTTATTTTAAGTAAGAATATATAGAATTATACTGTATGATAGTAGAAAGATTATTAAGTGTAGAAGTACAGTATTTTATAAATTGTGGATATAAAGATACATAGAGAAGAGTGTGAGAAAAGCGTAAAGATATTTGTTTATAATAAGAAAATAGGCAATTTAGTCATAATCAATGATGAAACGAGTTGTTTACGTGACGTCACAGGGATGTCAGGTCACGTGGAGGAGTTGTTAGTGAAGGAGATTGTCGGAGTAGTAGTCAGCTGATGGGTCATTTTAAGTGAACTATTTTGATGGTGGAGCGCTCTCTTGTCTCTCTGTTGGGCTGTGTGTGTCTCAGGTTGGACTATCTTGTTGTGGTGATAAGCTGACATTTGGATTACAAGAAAATATAGAGAAGGTAAATATAGGGCAAATTAGTAAATATTTAAAGGCTCTTGTGCCAACACTAGACATATATCAAAGTTCCAATAATTTGAAACCACCTGTAACTATTCTTGTGTCAACACGATTTGTTGACTGCACAATATGTAGCAATTCTCTTAGATATTTTGGACGTCCGGTTCTGATAACTTGATGGGTTGGGTTATTGTACAAATTTCAAACCCAATCCTCGCTTTAATAGGCAGCCAGTGTAAATCAGTTAGTAAAGTAGTGATCCTTTCTCGAGGTGAACACCTTTTATCAATCTTGCTCCTCTTTTTATTGTTTTGTAATTTAAGTTACACTTTTGGTAAATTGTTATAGACTGGGTTGCAGTAGTAAATCCTGGTAATATCGCAGTTTATAAACAAGTTTCTTTACAGAATATTCATCCGGGTACTTCTTTATAAGAAGAGCAATGTTTCTAAAATAACCAGCAGTTTTTACTACACTATTTATTTGGGCATTGAAAGAAAATTTACATTCGAGAGATACCCTAAATCCCGAACTTTACCAGATATCGGGGCAGAGTTATTTATATTTATTTGAATATCACCCAAGTTTCTTTCGCTGTTTTTCTTTCCAATCACCATAAACTCCATTCCCTATCGCTGACAAGAATATAGTTTAGAGTTTCAGTAGTGTCATCTACATCATTCATGGAGAAGTAGATTTATGGATCATCTGCAAATCATTTTAGCTTCATTCCATGCCATTATAGTATTTGTAGTCTTGCATTTTCGACAGACTAATGGTATAGATACAGAATAAGACTGGGTCCAGTACATTTCCGAGGTACCCCTCTGTTTAAAGGTTCATATGAAGATAAGAGTTTCCAATTTGCACACAATAATTTCTGTCAACCAAGTAGTATTAGGCATTCAAAAGCTTGATCTTCATTACCGATGGACTTACTGTAGATCATTTAGTAGCAGTTCATGCATAACTTTATCAAAAACAGCACTAAGATCAAGAAATATTAAAAT
>NC_090739.1:38750231-38752731 GCF_036898095.1 Palaemon carinicauda | reverse complement strand
CCTCAAGGCAACAGGACATGACCTGTTCGAGAGACAGACAATGTTACAGAGCAAAACGGAGACATGATCATTCAGGTTCTTTTTAGTGCGAGGGAAGAGCGCAGATACAAGCATAATATATACAACATAATTATGTACAATTGTGTGCCACACGGTTGGTACATGGCTCCCCCCCTAAAAATGACAACTGCACATGTTAAATAGGGCGCCCTGATCTAGAGAGGCGAACTGTAGGCGGGTCATCTGGCAGAAGATAAGCAGGTTTTAGACGATCAATGGAGACCCAGTGTTCTTTGCCCCGAATGTTTAGTAGGAATGCTTTCGGACTGCGTCGGATCACAAGGAAAGGGCCCGTGTAAGGGGGCGTTAGTGGTGGCTTGCTAGTGTCGTTGCGCAGGAAGACGTGCATTGCAGAGTGCAAGTCCGTTGGTATGTGATGCTTTGCTGGGGGCTTGTAAGTCTGGCGGCACGGAGTAAATTTTCCCACGACGTGACTTATGCGCTGGAGATCGTCGGAGGAGGTTGTAGAAGGAAAAAATTCGGCAGGGACGACCAACGGGTCGCCATACACCATTTCAGCTGCCGAGACGTCGAGGGCGTCTTTAGGAGTGGTCCTTAGTCCCAGGAGGACCCAGGGAAGTTGAGTAAACCAGTTGCAATCCTTGCAGCGGGACATCAAAGCTGCTTTGAGGGTGCGATGAAAACGTTCAACCATTCCATTGGCAGTGGGGTTGTAGGCCGTTGTCTGATGTAGGGTGATGCCCAGGAGATTTGCTAATGACGTCCACAATTGAGAGGTGAAAGTGGTTCCCCTGTCAGAAGTAATATGCTCAGGGATACCGAATCTTGCAATCCATCGAGAGAGTAAGGCAGATGTTCATGAGGCGGATGTTGCAGTTTCCATGGGAATGGCTTCAGGCCAACGAGTGGAGCGGTCGATGACGGTAAACAGGTAACGATGTCCTTGTGATGTAGGTAGGGGGCCTACAACGTTGACATAAATGTGTGCGAAACGACGCTGGGGTTGAGGAAAGGTGCCCACTCCTGAATCCGTGTGTCGATGTACTTTGGAAGTTTGGCAAGAAGTACAGGCACGGACCCAATCCTTAGCATCCTTAGAAATGCCGTTCCAAATGAACTTTGCCTTCAGCAGCTGTGCAGTAGAACGGCACGAGGGATGTGAAAGGCCGTGAATGAAATCAAACACCTGTCGGCGCATGGGAGCAGGAATCCAAGGTCGCGGTCTACCAGTACTGACGTCTCAGAGGAGGGTGGTGTTGGAGTCTTCGAGGGGAAAATCTTCCCGACGGAGGGACGTGCAGGAAGTCCTACAAGCTTGATACTCTGGATCCTGTTGTTGGGCTTCAGCTAGGGCGTTGTAATCCAATCCCAGTTGAACGGCAGCCAACGTGTTTCTTGACAGGGCATCGGCAACGGGATTCATTTTCCCAGGGACGTATTGGAGGGTGCAATTGTATTCAGCCACGGCGGAGAGATGTCGGCGTTGATGGGCGGACCAGGCGTCAGACTGTCGAGTGAAGGCGTGCACCAGAGGCATGTGGTCTGTGCAAATGACGAAGGGCGTACCTTCTAAGAAATGGCGAAAGTGACGGACAGCCAAGTGCACCGCCAGCAATTCTCGATCGAAGGTAGAATAACCCGATTCTGCCTTGGACAGTTTTCTGCTGAAGGAGGCCAATGGGCGGGGCGAGCCTTTGACCACCTGCTCGAGTACTGCACCAATAGCGACGTCGCTGGCATCGGTGGAGAGAAGGAGAGGGGCGTGTGGGATAGGAAAAGTGAGAGCCGCAGCAGTTGATAGGGCCTTCTTTGCATTGTAGAAGGCTGCTTCTTGAAGGGGACCCCACTTCAGGTCCTTTGGCTTGCCCTTGAGGGAGGCGTAGAGGGGAGCAAGAGTGGCGGCAATGGCTGGCAGAAAACTGTGATAATAGTTGATCATGCCCAAGAATTCCCGCAGAGCTTTGACGGTCGAGGGCGCGCGGAAGTTCTGAACGGCTGCTACCTTCTCAGGGAGGGGATGGACTCCTTCAGGAGTGATACGGTGCCCTAAGAATGACATTTCGTTGGCGCCAAAGGTACACTCGTCGTACCGGACTACAAGGCCGTTTTGTTGCAGGCGGTCGAGCACGATGCGTAGGTGACGGAGGTGTTCCTCTTTTGAGGAGGAGAACACAAGTATGTCGTCCACATAACATACACAGAAAGGGAGGTCCCCTAAGATGCCATCCATGAGACGTTGAAACGTGGCCCCAGCATTACGAAGGCCAAAACAAGAGTAATTGAAGGTGTATGTGCCAAACGGAGTGGTGATGGCGGTCTTGGGGATGTCTTCTGGGTTCATAGGCACCTGATAATACCCCTTCAGGAGGTCGAGCGTAAAACCTTCGCTTTGTGCAGGTAGGAGGTCACATCGGCAATGTTTGGGAGGGGGTAGTGATCCGGTTCTGTTTGCATGTTCAGGCGCCTGTAATCCCCGCAC
>NC_090739.1:38740231-38742731 GCF_036898095.1 Palaemon carinicauda | reverse complement strand
ACAACAACTGATTTACCTCCCATTCATGGTCATTCTCGCCTACCAGTTTTAATCCTCGTCCAAGCACTCGAGCATTCACCTCTCTCACCACTCCATCAACATACAAGTTAAACAACCACGGCGACACATCCCTGTCTCAGCCCCACTCTCACCGGAAACCAATTACTCACTTCATTTCCTATTCTAACACATGCTTTACTACCTTTGTAGAAACTTTTCACTGCTTGCAACAACCTTCCACCAACTCCATATAACCTCATCACATTCCACATTGCTTCCCTATCAACTCTATCATATGCTTTCTCCAGATCCATAAACGCAACATACACCTCCTCATGTTTAGCTAAATATTTCTCGCATATCTGCCTAACTGTAAAAATCTGATTCATACAACCCCTACCTCTTCTAAAACCACCCTGTACTTCCAAGATTGCATTCTCTGTTTTATCCTTAATCCTATTAATCATTACCCTACCATACACTTTTCCAATTACACTCAACAAACTAATACCTCTTGAATTACAACACTCATGCACATCTCCCTTACCCTTGTATAGTGGTACAATACATGCACAAACCCAATCTACTGGTACCATTGACAACACAAAACACATATTAAACAATCTCACCAACCATTCAAGTACAGTCACACCCCCTTCCTTCAACATCTCAGCTTTCACACCATCCATACCAGATGCTTTTCTTACTCTCGTTTCATCTAGTGCTCTCCTCACTTCCTCTATTGTAATCTCTCTCTCATTCTCATCTCCCATCACTGGCACCTCAACACCTGGAACAGCAATTATATCTGCCTCCCTATTATCCTCAACATTCAGCAAACTTTCAAAATATTCCGGCCACCTTTTCCTTGCCTCCTCTCCTTTTAACAACCTTCCATTTCCATCTTTCACTGTCTCTTCAATTCTTGCGCCAGCCTTCCTTACTCTCTTCACTTCTTTCCAAAACTCCTTCTTATTCTCTTCATATGACTGACCCAATCCCTGACCCCACCTCAGGTCAGCTGCCCTCTTTGCCTCACGTATATATATATACATATATATATACATATATATATATATATATATATATATATATATATATATATATATATGTATATATATTATGTATATGTGTATGTGTATATGTATATATATTATGTATATGTGTATGTGTATATGTATATATATAGGTGTGTGTATATAACGAATATATGTAAATATGTATATATATACATACATATATATATATATATATATATATATATATATATATATATATATATATATATATATATATATATATATATATACAGTCTCACACTTAGAGACAACCACTCGAACACCACAATCTCCTACAAATTGTCCAAACTGCCGTGTGAAGAAATGTTGAATCTGTGTGTATGCATATCTATCTAAATAATTTAGCCATGTTTTTTGACAGATTATGTACACTAGTTAACTAGACCAATCATGAATCAAGCGGTCGACATCATTATCAAATCTCTGTCCGCTGTGCACTGTCCCTCGTACCAAATCCCTCTGTTACTGGTATGCCACCTCGGTCTTAGTTCCTGATAGGTATATTAATTAGGCTTTCAGAGAGTCTTATATTTCTGTTTTACAACCACTGTGCTTTCTATTGCACACTTTTTTTTATCCTCTGCATGAATGCCTTGCTTTACCCGTCATAACCTTTGTGGTGACATGAAATTCTAAGACTTAAGTATAATGGTTTGTTATGACTCGTCAATCCGTGGTTATAACACCTCGGCTAGGAATTTCAATATACTACTCCAGATATCATTTTAGCTATTACAAACAAATTGAAGTCAACACCATCTAGTGATCTTTTTTTGATATCTTGTTGCAGACTCTATATTCCAAAGATTAATTTTCTCTTTAATTACACTATTAGAATATAATTGCAATGTCACCTATTACTAGCGGCAAATCTAGTGCCAATTTATTTGTGTACTACATGGGCGTTAACAAGCTTCCAAATCATTCATATTTGTTTGATTAATACCTTTCATTATACCAGCAAATATTTATCGAGTGATATTTTGTAATATATTCATTACCTAAGGTTTGTAAAAGTTTCATTCGTGTTAATCTAGGTAACTCATATTGCCTTTGTTAGTACGAAAACCCTTTTGAAAATTTTGCTTTCTTGTCATATCATCTGAAAAGGCCAAGGTTATTATTATTATTATTATTATTATTATTATTATTATTATTATTATTATTATTATTATTATTATTATTATCTCTGTTTGATGAAATAACCTATAGTCATATGTGTTTTAATAACAATGTTAATCGATTCTTTGTTGTCCATAACGTCAATTTCCTATACGTAAGCTATGAAGTCTAACGCCCAGTTTAGTATTCCTTGATAAAAACAATGGTGAGGGCGATTGTAGTACGTATACTTTCTTATTATTACTTGTCAAATAAATTTTTCATGGGGAAAATTCTGTTTATCTTTGTCTGAAATACGG
>NC_090739.1:38730231-38735231 GCF_036898095.1 Palaemon carinicauda | reverse complement strand
AGCAAGTCACAGCTGTACTAGCCAGTATAGTCATGGATACGCGATCCAGATGAAGAAAACAGCAATGCCTATCAGAGGTGACAACAAAAACTATAGTAAAGAGTGAATTGTTATTACATTAAACTGGCCTTGGTTGCCTCCAGGCTAAAACGTAACGGGTGCATGATATGTTTTTATGATAACTCTAAAATATTTGAAATTTTCATTGGGTTTAATACGGTGATTTTCGTTCCGCTGCCACTTGCAGGTGCCTCGTAAAAGAGATCAAAGATAATGAGAGAAGGAAGGTTATTGTTTTCTCTATCTCATATCATCCAAGTTTGTAGCTCTTAAAAGACTTTAATTACAATTAAAAAGAAATTATATAATATTTTAGATAGGTTATAATTACCAAAATATACTTCCTGCTCGATCAAATATAGTATAGTTGCGCTAACTATTCCTCATTTCATCCGTAGCAATTCAGTCCATCTTATGCCTAATGGTAATGATATAATGGAGAGGTAATTGTTTGTGTCATGATGGCCACAAACCCATAATTTGAGAGCACCTAGCGTAACCAAAACATCCCATAATCATCGATGATTGGTTCAGCCCTTTCGTTCGCCCAATCGGAGGCAGGTTTTAAAACGGTGTGTTCTGGCGTCGTGAAAATAAGATTAGGCCTTTCAAGGTCTCTTGTATTCCTCACTGAAAGGGGTTAAGGGCTTCTCCGCGCGTGACAGAGGCACCCTTAAATGACATTAGTTGCCTGAAGGGGTCCAACGCTCTCTAGGAAGCTCATTTCACACTGGTGGCATGAGGCTTCCATAGGAAAAGAACTTTCTTCTCTTCTTCATCCTAACTGTTTGTTTCCTTTTAAGGAGTGCAGGTGGTGTGCAGTCAAGCTTAGACAAGCAACCATTTTCATGATATTTTCTTGTATTACAGAATTTTTTTTCCTGTGACTTGCAATTGCCAAGTTGGTGGATATGCTAAATCAGAAAGGCGTGCTTTTCCTTTATATATATATATATATATATATATATATATATATATATATATATATATATATATATATATATATATACATACATATATAAAAGTTTATAAAATCTTGTTAAGTATGAATAATCAGAATTAATCAAGGAATTAAAATAACCAACTTTCTCTGACAATTCTGGACTGGAAAACTACCATCTTTTTATGAAGCTAATCTATTAACATATCTTCAATGTCACGTTAAAAAATACTTTCAGTGATCAGAAATAATCTTTTTTAATTAATGTGAAAGTATGTCAGTCATGTAAGAGCTTAATATTTGTAGAATACAAATAACCTCCGCATTCCTCTCATAAAAGACGTGTGATCTGTTTATTGCTTAAAAGATAATCTGCTTAATGCTTTTAAACAGAAATAATCTGTTTATTGCTTAAAAGATAATCTGCTTAATGCTTTTAAACAGAAATAAGATCATCATTGTAATACGGTTGTGTGTTTGTTGATAGTGTTAAAGAATAATGGTCTCTATGTTTATATTACTAATTGATCATCTTAGTTCTTAGTGAATATTAGAGGATTCAAGAAGGATTGGGCAAAGGACACTTTAATCTCTGCTTTACGGGTTGTGGCAAAACTTTCATTATGCGATCTTTAATTTTTTGCCAACTGATTATTTAATAGACGTAAATTTAGAGAAGAATATTCCTTGAGGAATGAGTAAACTCAAATTTCAAACAAAGTCATAGGGACTTTTTTCTGTGATGGAAAAGCTTTCGTGAAAAACAGAGAAAGAATACTTAATTCTAATTCTTTAGAATGTTTTTTTTTAATGTCATGTGTACCTAACTGGTCCCACTGGCGAACTTTAAAAGAAATTTGTAGTCTTAAGTAGATCTAAAATATTGAGATTGGTAATGAATTCTTCTGATTCATGACACATAGTATTAAAATCCTATTTCACCAGTAGTTTCTGAGCTTCATTAGCAAGTCTTATTAAATAATAGTGAAGGGTGCAGAAATACTCGACGCAAGATTATCTTGAAAGTGTTCATCTTATTGATAGCACAGTTATTATCTGTTGAAATGTTTGTTAAACATCACAAATCAAAACACACTAAAGATAATCATATAAAAAACATGATACATTATCATGTATGTATACGTATGTGTAATTATGTACGTATTATAACTACGGAAGGGTAAGTTGAAATATTTTATTGGAGTAAGTGCTTTGGTCTTATTGGTGATGTTAATGTACTCACAATGAGAATAAATACAAAGGAGATCGTATTTATACAGGAGAGTGGTATCCCTAAACACTCAGATTCTTGAGGATTGCAGCTGATTCAGATTAAAAAAAAAAGGCTAATGCAGTAATAATTGAAAACAGACAAGTGCCAAGATTGGCCGAGATAAATAAATTGAATCAAGTCTTTTGACTTACCCTATTGTGGCTATAATACATTTCTTATATAATCTTCACGTGTCAGCTTGTGCAGTTTTCGCATACATACATACATACATTATATATATATATATATATATATATATATATATATATATATATATATATATATATATATATATATATATATATATATATATATATATATATATATATAATGTGTGTGTGTGCATGTATATATACGTATATATATATATATATATATATATATATATATGTATATGTATATATATATATATATATATATATATATATATATATGCATATATTATGTGTATATATGTATGTATATATACGTATATATATGTATATGTATATATATATATATATATATATATATATTATGTGTATATATATGTATATATGTATATATATATATATATATATATATATATATATATATATATATATATATATATATATATATATATATATATATTTATATATGTGTGTGTGTGTGTATGTATATGTATATATACATAAGAATAAAAGATGAGAAAAAACAAATAAAAATGAATTTAATTGACTTCAAGTAAAAATCTCAAAGGATACATTTTAGATTGAGCATAACTAAGAAAATAAACAGAATGGGCTCTCCTGCTAATGACGGCTCTGCTCATAAAGCTTTTGGAAAACAAACTTGTGGGCAACTGTGGCTTTTACATGGCTAAATTAGCTGTCTTTGTAGAGAGTTATTGTTTTCTACATAAATTCTTCGGGTTTTTTTGTTCCCTTCCATGGGCTTGCTGGAAGATATTTGCATTTTACGAGGCTCCTGAAGTACTTTCTGAATTAATTATCAAAGCTGTGCATATCCTAAGAAAACGCAGTGAGATTGTAAGTAGGTCGAGGACAGTGGCTCCTCAACATCCAAAGCTCCGCATTGACGATGTTTCTTCATCTATATACAACTTATTCAAGCAGTAGTTGTGATTTTTATTGCAATTTTACTTTTAAAAACATACTCGGTCTGTTTCTTCTTAAATTCCACAAAAAAATGGCTTATTAAGAAAGTCTTGAGATTTTCGATGATCAGTCTACCTTAGGAAATGTTTTAATTCATTCATTCTCTCTTGTTTCGAGTTTTGTTCATCAGTCTATTCTTTATCTGCTGAATTTCATCTTAATTTGTTATCTAGAAACTTGCTGTCTATCAAATTCCTTATTCCTAATATACATATCAAATCTCTGGCACCGTCGTTCAGTTAGTTCTTGATGCATGTTGCATAAGATTTTTCATAATTCAGATGATCCATTGTGCTCAAATTTTCCCAGACTGTACTATACGTAGTAATACGTATGTAGTTAATTAACTAACAGTCATTCTTTCTCTATAATAAAGGGCAATACTACAATTATAAAAGTTTTTTTGCAGTTGTAACCATGTTGTGGAATGATCTCTCTAATCAGGCAGTTGAATCACTGAAACTTCAGAAATTCAAACTTTTTGTAAATGCTTTACTGTTCAGCAGGTCAACATAAAGTCTCGTTTTATAGCTTATATATAACCGATTCATTTTAACGTTATTACTGATCTTGAAATATTTTTCTCTTCATTTCTTATATATGCAGTATATTATTTGCTATACCTTTATTTCCTTTCCTGTTGGGCTTGTTATAATAATAATAATAATAATAATTATTATTATTATTATTATTATTATTATTATTATTATAATGATAATAATTAATAATTAATAATTAATAGTTAATAGTTAATAGTTAATAGTTAATAGTTAATAGTTAATAGTTAATAGTTAATAACAGTAGTAGTAGTAGTAGTAGTAGTAGTAGTAGTAGTAGTAGTAGTAATGAGGATGATGATGATGATAACTTCTTATTTGTGACAAGGAAATAAACTTGTTAAAAATTTGGAAGAGTTCATTATGATTAAGCTAAAAACTATCTGGAGGTGTTTTTGCTAAGTAAATATTAGCCAGCTTAGTCTACACTAGAGTTTATATAACGAAGAATGATATGAAGTGTATAACTTATTTATAATATTCTATCTGAAGAATTTCTATTTTTTTCCTGGTTAATCTTTGTAAGCTCTTCTCATTGACCTCGTGTTTTAATTTCCTCTGTCACAAATGTACAAAAATTAAATTAGATTTCAAAGTAGATAATGTCGTATCCTCAATGTTACTGGAGATGTGTTCGAAGGTCCACACCATACCACCTATTCCCTTTCACACCTTATAAGTCAAGGGTCTTGACAAAAATATTGCATGCTTAATGTAAACCATTCAATCAACAAAGCTAGAGTTATGGGGTCCTTTGATTGGCCAGACAGTACTACATGGGATCCTTCTCTTTAGTTACGGTTCATTTTCTCTTGCCTACACATACCCCGAATAGACTGGCCTATTGTTTACTGATTCTCCTCTGTCCTCATACACCTGGCAACACTGAGATTACCAAACAATTCTACTGCCCTGTAATGATAATAATAATAATAATCAAAACAATAGATGGCAAGAGAAACCGAATGCGATGTGATTGTTTTCTTCAACTATCAGCAATCGTTTTGATAGACCGACCATCTGTTGTGATC
>NC_090739.1:38707731-38725231 GCF_036898095.1 Palaemon carinicauda | reverse complement strand
TTAGCGTTCCGTTAGTGAACCTAACTGTCAAGCAGTTTGTCTAAGGCCATTCGAATACTTCTGAAGTTCTGATGCGTTGCAATGATCGTTGAATTCTCGCATAAATTCGAATCCAGTGGATCGTGCATAGCGTGTGTTTAAAGTTAGGCACAAACGGCAAATTTTCAAAGGTGACACCACACACATTGCTGAGAATATTTAAGTTCAATTTCTCAAGCCAGTTGACTCAGGCAACTATGCAAGGCGCACAAAATGGAAATGAACAATATCGTTTCATGTAAGGTAGAATAGGGAACGGGTTCATTGCTAACTTCATGAAATTTTAAATTAAGATGATGATATGTTGCAACGAGTGAATACACACACACACACACACACACACACACACACACACACACACACACATATATATATATATATATATATATATATATATATATATATATATATATATATATATATATATATATATATATATTATATGTGTATGAATTATATGTACATAGGTGTGTGCGTGTGTACAGCAAAATCCAGTAAGGAGAAATTAAAGGTTTTAGTATCTACTGGGTTTTGCTGTATATTAGGTCACGTGATCCTTGTGGCCTTAAAGCCTATACAGTATACATGTGTGTGAAGCAAATATCGAGACTGATATCATTTCCCCAAAACAATGCTTTCATGTAAGCATGTCAGACACCATCTTAAGTTTCACGCCTTCTATGTATTAGCATATCAAGTTGAATGTTGCAATTCTTCCGGCTGTCTTCCGCTTTTCCTTGTATTCTCGTCAGTCGTATGACCAACTATTTTGTTCCTCTCACTTCCGAGTAGAGCTTCCGAGATATCCTCATTACAATCCATGTAGATGCATCTTGACGGCATTTTAGCCTTAGCAATATTGAAAGACTCAGGCCTTTTGTATTACAATGACTTCATATTTTTCTACACTAAATTTACCTCATTTTTTTTATTCCCAAGAAGGATGCCATCATATATCTGTGTACAATAATGGACTCATCCAATAGCTTTTGTAAAAGGCTAAATCAAATTAACTCGACCCGTTGATTTAGCCTTCACATTTTTTGGTCTTCCATTTAACACATTTTGGAACAACATGAAAGATACCTTTTCACAACTTTATACACAATATAGCTTAGTACGAACCACAAATTGCCAGTTCTGAATAGATTCTACAAACAATTAAACTTACTGTTTCTGCTAGAAGACTGTAACTTGCAGAAAACCATTCCATCCCGTGGACTCCTTTCAAATCTGGCATAATTTGTACATCTCAAAGTTTCCATAGCTGTTTTGCTTTTATTAATCCTCTTTTTTTTTTCTAAAGTTAACTTTCCACTACCATTAAAATAGATACTTGGTAATACATGTTGAATGCCTAGGATTTGTAGTATTATGTATTTCTCTATCTATGACGAAATTGTAAATCAGTGTCTTCGTAGTTCAGCTTTTATTTTAGCAGTTCTGTGTTCATACAGTTAAAACTAGTATGTGGCCAGTTTACTTTTCTTGATTTTTTTGTTTCTTTCTAAGAAATCTACTATACCTTTTCATTCATCCTTGAGACAGAAATATGAATATTTGGAGTTTTTTGGACGAGGAAGCATAGCATTTACATTATTGATTATGATGAAAGGTTATTACGTTTTCCCTATATGATTTTCTTTGGGTAAAGAATATATTTCGAATGAAAAGCATTGACCTTGAAGTTAGCACATATTTTCTCTTTTACTTTTCAGTTTCATTGTATAAAAGGATCAAGAAAAGATATTGATAAACTAAGAGGGGAAAATTAATTTCTCAATGTCTTTTACTTCCGGCCATTTTATTAAATCATTATTTGTGCGTTTGATATCGTATATTTGTTATTACTTCCTTACTTTAAAACCAAAGATTTTATTTTGGAAGTATCGATGCCTTTTGAAACGAACGAAATTCCGTTACATTGATGACATCAGCATGACATCCAAAGTAAGATCCCTTGCTAAAGCAGATGCGTAAGAAAAACTCATAGTGGCTGTTGCTCGACTTGCTGTGCGTCAGCATTTTATCTCGTTCATCTCTTTTTGGGAATAAATTGGACAGGAATCCTATGAAAACCAGCGCTAAAAAAAGCTATATATCCTGTTATGAAGAACCACAAATGTAGCGATTTTACTTGTATATTTTTAGAGTACATTATTTAGTGATGGGAAGGCGATGCTTGGATGTCAATCATCTGTCTGTGATGTATTTCTTTGACTGTACGCGTCGGAAGTATCCGCATTTTTAAAGAGAGCCACAAACATGGAGATTCTAATTACATTTTTAGTGAAAATTGTTAGGGGACTGGAGGAGAGTCCGGGAGTGGGTTGGGGGAGACAAGATAGGGGAGGGAATAGTTCAACGCTTCGTTTCCTTGGCTCAGGATTCATACAACCACAGAGGTTGTTTACGATCTCCCTAATTTATTCTGGATTGAGGAGCCCCAGGCTGGAGGAACGTTAGCGAGGGGAGGGATAGGGAGAAGGGAGAAAGAGTGAGAAAGGAGAAAAAAAGTCAGGACGTCTGTGGGAGCTGCGGTAGAAGAGTTGGGGGTCACAGCACCTTACACAGGGACAGCTGTTGCCTCTAACGGCTTCTTCAGGAAGGGGAGAGTGAGGAACTGCCCAATAGAAATATGCGGAAGGAAAGTCTTTTGGTGCTAAATTTATCTGAAGTATATCAGAGGCCTGTCAGTAGTAATAAGCTATTTTCTGATCTAGCCAGCTCCCAATTCCGCTTATCATCTCAGAAGTTCAGACGAGTATAACAATTATTCTATTACCTGTGAATAAGTTTCGATATTACAGTAACAGTACCAAGACCATTCTGGCCTTGATCAAATTCAATATTTCAAAAGATTGCCCATGCTGTATAAGAATCAAAATCTTAGAAATTTTATATTTAGCGATCTAATGTTATCGCTTTTTATCTCATTTATTTGAATATATGAAGCCTTTAGAAGAATAAAAAAGTCTTTAATGAAGTGTCGACATCTAGAGAGCATTGTCATTACCCAAAGATACATTTTAAAGGACATACTCTTTTCTTTTACAAGGAATTATATCCAAGAAACCTAGAAATCTGGCAGATGCGTGACATTTTTAGGAGCAACGAAGAAATAAGTTAATGAAAGCATGTCTCTATAGCTTCTTTAGCACAAATAAAGAACACTTCCGTACGCCCACAAGAAACGAGGATCGCTTTTAGAAACAGACAATATAAGAACAAATTGGAAGAAATTATGTTACAAATTCTACTTGAGATATCTCCGCAAATAAGTTTTCCAGAACGAGGAAGATCATAGGTAATTTCCATCATGTGCAAAGTCATATGGTCATTTTTTTTTCGTTTTCTCTCTACTGTAGACTGTTTAGTAAGTATTTATTGTATCGTTGACTATAATGACGTCAATCATGTCCATGTTATTGCTATATACCTTGACGAAAGTAATTTATTACAATTTTTAATTTAATCATTGAAATAAATAGAAATAAACAGAAATATAATTTTGTTCGAAAGCACGATGTTCCAAGATTATATTGTTTTTCCAATTTTGAATATTCACATTAAATTCGTGTTGCTAAAACCTACCCCTGATAGCAAACAAATAATGAAATATTGATTGTTGGTTAACTGATAAATAAAACAGCATCTTTTCTATTGAACATAGGGAGTACGAGTTTGTAATTTGGCGGAGAAAGGTAAATGAATATTATTGATTGTACTAAGATAAACATTCTACGTGAGGATTCCTATCACTGGATTACTCTCATCAAATATTTATTTGATTATTGACGGTTGTTAAAATTAAGTACATAATCAAGTTAAAATTAATAAGTACATCGCGATTCTACCTATCACCTTAAGTATACCATCATTATGATTTTAAAATATTTCTTTAAAGAATCAAAACCGGTGTATATATCGATACTATTAGAAAGTGAAACTAGGCGTCAAGCTCTGATAGATTTCGTGAATACGTTCATCTCTCAATTGCAAGGCCGACGGCACTCAATCGATTCTGTAGATACTGTCATAAAGATTAAATAAAAAGACCGGTACTTACTTATTGTTCAGCCTCTATAGGTATTTTGCTTACACATTTTTTAACTGTGGACAAAAATAAAAACCTTGCTATAAGACGCCTTTAAAAGTTATTATTTTTTTTTATGCAATTTGAGAACAGATAACGGAAAAATAAGACAAATCAACAAAAGACAACAAGTAAGTCTTGAATGAAATGAAATTAATGTAATTATTATAAAGATTACATTTTTTTTTTAAAGAAAACTTAAAGTATATCTCCGTGTCCTGGACCTTACCTTACTTTACTTCAGTCATATAATACTTAATCTTTTGTTGACATTTGCACTTTAGCATTCATTCGCTCTGTAAGTTGGACGTTCTGGGTTTGTTCAAAGAAATAGGTTAACTGACCTCTTGGAATGAATGAAGCCATTATGTGAAAGTAGGTGATGTTGGAAGCTTGAAACGAAAAAGATAAGTATTTCTTGAAGTATATGGTTGGTCTCATGGATTCAAGGAGGGAATAATGATCTCGTTTTCACAAATTGCTGGCGCATCTCATCTTTCAGAGCAATAAAAGCTCTATTTTCCTAAGAATGAAAGGTTTATAGGTATTATCATTTACGGTAGCTGTTGTTATGACGAGGGAGGTGAAAGAATACACACAGCAGCACGAAGATTTTTGTGTCAGTAAACTAGAAATAGATACTAAAGTATGAACCCATCAAGTAAATGCATGTTCATGTTTGATATACCACATGTATAAGAATAATATTGTTAAAAAATTAACACTACTTAAAATATTTCGCCAACTCACAAAGGAAATGTTCTTACTCAATTCGTTGTATTAGACAAACAGACAAAAGGTAAAAGTAGGCTTATTTATAAATTGATAGACTTTAGATTTTACTTGTTCGAGTATAGTAAAAGTAGTCTTGTAAGTTAAATACCTTATAATATATGTCCTAAAACTGCATAAATTGGCATGCTAAGAAGCAATAATATATTTGAAAATTGCTTATTGCTTGGCATCCAAAATCAGGGTCTTTCTGACACCCAATTACGGGAATGAATTACTCAAACGATCAATGAATAATGTTTTTATTTCTATAATCACGTTTTTAAACATTCTATCATATCAACTCACGCTGAAAAAAAATCGAAATGAATACTTTCCATTTAGCGAGACAGATATAATAGGACTAATACTATTAAGAAAGTCGGAAATCCCTTGGAAAGAGTAAGTCATGCTATCTTTAGCAAAAAACTGTGTAGTCAATAATTAAAAGGTCATTAAAGTAGCAAATGCGCCATAAATAATAGTGGCTAATATCTCCCTTAATAGCTATGAAGTTTTAAGAAATCTTATTTGAAGTCAATTTAGCGAGCACCAAACTCAAAGCAGTTTTAAGAGTCACATTCTTATTAAGTTTCTCTTAAGATGCTGTAAAGTTCATGTGTTTGGTTATTGTCTTTTATTCCAGAAGCATTAACTCAAATCTCAGTGAATGTGTAAAAAGTGTATGAAAACTGTTCATTCTAGATATGATGAAAAATGTAAGCGATGCCTGCATACATACATACACACACACACACACACACACACACATATATATATATATATATATATATATATATATATATATATATATATATATATATATATATATATATATATATATATATATATATATTATATATATATATATTATATATATATTATATATATACTATATATACTATATATATATACTAAATATATATATACTATACACATATATATACTATATATATATATATATATATATATATATATATATATATATATATAGATATATATATATATATATATATATATATATATATATATATATAGATATATATATATATATATATATATATATATATATATATATATATATATAGATATATATATATATATATATATATATATATATATATATATATATATATATATACTATATATACATACCATATATATCTATATGTAAAATATATATATCTATATATACTATATATATATATATATATATATATATATATATATATATATATATATATATATATATATATATATATATATATATATATACTATATATATCTATATATACTATATATATATACTATATATATATGTATATATATATATATGTATATATATATATATATATATATATATATATATATATATATATATATATATATATATGTATATATATATATATATATATATGTATATATATATATATATATATATATATATATATATATATATATATATATATATATGTATATATATATATATGTATATATATATATGTATATATATATATATGTGTGTGTGTGTGTGTCTGTGTATATGTATATATGCGTGTGTCTGTGTATATGTATATATGCGTGTGTCTGTGTTAATGAAATGCCGAACTGAGTAATAATCACACTTCAATTAAATAAATAGAAAAAAAAGGCTGAAACAAACAACCCAATTCCCCTCAGTCCTAAACTAACATATTTATACCACAAATACCATGCGAAAAAGTTGTTGATTCATGTATGTAAAAGTAAACTCTGACAAAGTATTGAACATATATGAATTGGAATTACCCACATTCCATTATGCAAGGCTACACTGCAAAACGTGACCGTGACATCTTTCATACTCGGTAATAAGTCAGTTAGTGCAAATGTGATCACAAAGGCATGCCGCTGTCCGTTGCTACCTGGGAAATTCCCTAACACCCAAAAAAGAAAAATCACACAGGTGTCATTAGAGTTTTCACCGGAACGACTATGAAATTCGTTAAAACGAAATTGAAGGTGAAAGACTACCGATGCGTCTCTTCTACTTTCCCACGGAAGTGCCAGTTTCATTTTTATATCTGTGTGAAAGCATTATTTCTTATGCTGTTGGAGGAGTTTTGGAGGCGATGCAATTCAAAAAGTAAGTGGTAAATAGTTGACAACTTTTGTGTGGTAGGAGATGCAATACGATAGAATAATCCATTGATTTGGATACTCGCCTTAGCAATGAGAGGGCTTAGGTTCGATTCCACAGGAAGGCAAAGAGATTTAGGAATAATCTGCGTGGCCGTGTCTATACGTATGCATAACATATCTATAAAAAAAAAGATTCATGCGCTCGAAAAACAGAAAGAAAAAACATGGAAGCAAAATCACACCAACTTTCTCGTAGTTGTTTTTTCCTTCTTATCCAAAGGGAGAGGAGCCAAAACAAAAACGTTCCGAGAAGCGTGTGTGATACTCCCACGGAACCCGTACGGTAAGAACCAACCATTCGAACCGGGTTAACCTCGATACCTTTTCTCATTTACATTTTCGTAGAGGAATGCGAAAGAAGAAAAAGGTTAGCCATGAATATAATGAAAAGTAGGACACGTAAAAACGGATAAATAAATAAAAAGTGGACAACGGATTTCAATCATCGACGGCTGCATTTCTCAGCTTACGAAAAATATTTCTTCGATTTTTGTTGTTACATTATCTCGGCATTCTCTGCTCCCAGCAGTTTTGATGCTACTTTCTCCTATACACTTACCTTGTTGCTTCTCTTGGTTGAATTGCCATTAAAATCAATTAGCTGGAACAAGGAGTCTCATACTTCAAAACTCATTTTTTTTTCTAGAAGTCTACATTTACTTCTCCGCAGAGATATCCCGCTAATATAAACACAAGTAGTCTAAATATGAAATCAAACTGGATAAAGTTTTGAAATAGAGGCTAGTTTTTAAAACTTTTTTTATTATCATCGAACTTTCTCATTCAAATTAGATTATTCTATCCTCGCAAATACTGCATACATTAGTGATATACTCCTTTCACCTTTGATCCCTTTATGTGATCTTTGTTCCCTGGACTATTAAAATGCTAGATTACAAAATGCAAGCCTAACTGCTTCGCTAACAATTTATCAGGTTTTGAATGTCATGAAGTATTAACAGTTGTATACTTAATTCTCATAGATTGTAGAACGCCTGACTTTCTACTACTTCGATAATGTATATGCAGCAAAATGTCCACATAAAGATTACCAAATTTTCTTAATCGTTCCCCCTGATTATGGAAAAACCTAATTTTCTGCCTAACTGAAAGGGAAGAAGTATTCATTGATAAACCATACTTTCGTGTCATTTCTACTAATGTAGCTTAAAAAATGTTTTCATAGTTAAGACGCACTGCCGCGAGCAACTGGATTATATAGCTGTTCCACAAAGAAAACAAAACGATATGTTTGCTTGCGAGTGTGCAATTGTTAATTATGTGGCCGTGTATACGTGAGCATTTGTTTGCTTGGCTGTGTATGTGTGTTGAGGAGACAAACTATAGCAATCAGCTTTTTGTCTTCTACAATGCACCAGATACTCTTAACCCTTAATTATGATAATAGAGGAATGGCGAAAAACAAAACAATAATAATGTGGTTGTCAGACGAGGAACGGCCATGAAAAGACGATGTCTTATATATTGATAAGTCAGTGCACCACCCAAATTACCATTGACTTGCACATGGGTGGTTAATGAGGCTTGTTACAGTGCTTACACATTGCGATGCCATCGATGCGATAACCATTCATTAACACTGTGGCATCTGTCATTATGTCAGGCAATGGAAGGAATGATTAGGTTACATTGGGTGTTCAGTCTGCAATGGCAATCTCAACGCAGTCTATTTTTTTTTTCTCGCTGGGCTCTTTTTTCCATGTTGGAGCCCTTAGGCTTACAGCATCCTACTTTTCCAACTAGGGTTGTAGCTTAGTTAATAATAATAATAATAATAATAATAATATTATTATTATTATTATTATTATTATTATTATTATTATTAATATAATAACAGGTTATATTATTACTATTATTATTATTATTATTATTATTATTATTATTATTATAACAGGTTAAATGAGAATCATGGGTTACACCAGAAGCTAGAGACCGTAATGGCAAGAAACCGACTTGATCTATCAACTTCTACTGGGACTTTTAATACTTGTACCAAGAACTCGTCAACACACGAGTGAGTATTGAACTGAGTGTTTGTCTTTGCAAACAGTTCGCATAATTAGCTAGTTCAGAATACTTTCATCCCCATTTAGCATGGCAGAGACAAATGATCACTAGCCATAAAAGGTTGAAATATTAAAGATATATTCATCCAAGGGAAATAATTACATATCTTTATTATCATTCTTTAAGTATACATCAAATGTATAAAAGGGAATTAGTGGGGTTTTCAAAGTCATCGGAATTGAAGAGCTCTCGTGTCCCTTTAACAACAGCCTTCACGAACTTGTCAAAACTTCGAGCTTTAGTTAAGAACAACTAAGAAAAAATTATGAATAGTAATGGCGGATAGAAGTAAGGTTTCGAATCGTCATAAACCAAGTGGTAATTAGGAATTCTCATGCGTCCCCCTTGAGAACTCAGGGAGGAGGGAAAGTGAGCGAGAGGGGGAAAAGGGGGGGGGTGCATTTCACTACTGGAACTGTAAACGTCCTGACTACACGAAGTGCTAAGCACCAGGAAATGAGGAGTGAATAACTCTCAGCGTGATCAACTCGTAAATTGCTGGTTACTTTCTGTGAGTAAACTTGCAACTTTTTTTTCAATGTTTGATGAAGTATAAATTGGTGCCTTCCTTCGAGCAATTCTCTTGCCTTATCTACGCCGTGTTTCAACTGCGTGAGAAGATTTAAAAAAAAAAAAAAAAAACTAATTTGTTATCGATAAACATAGGTTGCTATGATGGAAACATCATAACAGAGACTCTATTAGCTTACAGAGGTTACTATCTACTAAATGACTTCGGAGAGAGCTTTCCATGCATATTAAATATCAAAAGAATAGAAAGCTGATCAACACACTGTGGACAACAATAAGCAAGCAAGCATTAACTTTTTGGAAATAAGCTTATTTGATGCAGTTATATTTGATTGGCAAAATAGTTTCCCATCTGACTTCGTATTTCTTTCATACCGCCAATACAAAGATGCTTTAAAGTAAAAGAAAATAAACAAAATGGTGTAAATAACAGAGGGGAAGACGCACTCGACAAAAGAACAAGGAGGTGGTAGAGTTCGGAACATGTGTTCTCCTGCGCCATCTGCTGTTCTTGCATAAACCGCCGTCCATCCTTCCATCCGTGGCACTGACATTGGCCGTGACAATGGAGGAAGTGTCGTTACGAACATCATTTTGTCAGTCACAATAATCATTCTGTAAAGCAAAGTCCTTATCAATTACAAGAAAACAATTCATTGTTTTTGTCTCGCGTTAGTTCCAGAAGTTTGTGTAATGACAAAATTGATGATAATAGTGGAGACGAGATTTCTATTAGATGAATATGGTACTACTGCAAGTTGGGAGAGGTGATGTATGGTGGATTTCCTTTGCGTTCGCATCTAAGGTCAAGGTCCTCAGCATTTTCGGGCAAATTACAAAGGGTATGTAAGTGTTGTCCCTATATCCACACACTAATTCTGAGAAGGGCAAGGGATATTCCTCATTCCAAGTTGAGATTATCATAATCGAAGTCCGATCTCCTTTCAACATCCTTGGAGTTAAATTGACCAAATCATATTCTTCTCAAACGTAGGTTGTTTAAAATTGTCATCAGTATATGACAATGGCATTATATTTTCTTTGTTATTATTTCACTTCTTTGTTAAACTTGTTTTCATACAAACAAATGAATATCATGGAAGAATACTTTAGATAAAGATAAAGAATTCCACTGATCCTCCCTTTATTTATATATATATATATATATATATATATATATATATATATATATATATATATATATATATATATATATATACGATATATATAAATAACTGCACAATTTATACCGTATATATATATATATATATATATATATATATATATATATATATATATATATATGTATATATATATATATATATATATATATATATATATATAGTATGCATTATATATATATATATATATATATATACACATACATATATATATATATATATATATATATATATATATATATATATATATATATATATATATATATATATACACACACACATTGTCATTTAGTGTGTTTATAGTACACGCATTGCTATGTTGAAGACAGGCGGTTATTTAGAAAACAGCTAATGTCAATTGAACTAAAGGGATCCCAAGTAAGGCACATAACCTTGTGCTGAAAGCAACAAAGGGGGGAACAGAAAAATTCATAAATGAGGAAAAGGGGCGTTGTCAACATTTTATTCTATTTACATAGCTAACGATATAATGTGATAGCCCATGCATATATATATATATATATATATATATATATATATATATATATATATATATATATATATGTAATATATATATGTAATATATATATATATGTAATATATATATATATATATATATATATATATATATATATATATGTATATATATATATATATATATATATATATATATATATATATATATATATATATATATATATATATATATATATATATATATATATATAACAAAAATAACAAATGCATCCGTTTGTAGTCCACTGCAGGACGAAGACCTCAGACATGACCTTATTTATGCCTGGGGTTTTCTACCACGCTGGCCATCTGATTGGTGATAATGGACGATTTTTTTCTGATCACTCACAGCAAACCAACCTAGTCTGGAGTTCTTGATTAGTACTGTTTTACTGATCAAGGCGATACACAAACTCTTTTTTTTCCACGTTGAAGTATCTCCATTTGTTTTCATTATTTATGTTTATTCGTTATTTTGTTTATCTTAGTTAATAAATCATAATCATAATTATACAGAAATATTTTATATCATGAAATCTACACAAAAAGACGTGTTTCCAAAAAAAAATATCAAATCATTTTCATATTGGCAAGTGAAATAAAAGCAAGCGTTCCCGTCCATGCGAAAGGAAATCGACATTTGGAAGGAAAAAAATAGAATTGCAAGGTTGCACCCTTGAATGGCTTAATAGATCCTCAACAGCATAACCTTTTGCGTTTACGCGGTGAGAATCCCTCTGTCATCTTTCAGACTTTAAACTGATGTAATTCCTGCCGAGGGACGACCCTGAGACACCCAGACCTACTCAAGGGCACACTCAGAATACTGATTTGAGTCCGAGAGAGCGGAGGAGGAAGGGCGAAGGAAATAGTTGACGATTTCTTAAAGTTTCTTTCGAATAAATAGTTTTCATAGATTGTTACAATCTTTATTTTTCATATTTAAAAATAGTATTTTCTACATTATCATATACCACAAATCTGATCATTCTTATTGAACTTGCTTCCATTGTTCACTCATTTTTTTCATAACATGTTTTTGTTAATAAGATTATAACAGATACTATTTTAAACAAGAATTTTTACCTTACAGCATGGTATTTCTAAGTATTGTTTTCCTTCTATTCATCACAAATTCAATTCTAAAAAACGAACTTCTTTAAACGAGACAGGCAGACAGATGAAACATCATGAAGGAGCATAGGATTAAGATATCTAGGGATTAAAATCCAACTTTTTATTAGCCTATATATGTATTCAGATCTATTCTCTACGGGCCAACCAAGGGAAAGGCCCGTGCCAACAACAAGTGCTGGCTTTAATACCCCAAGAAGAAGAAGATAGGCACACCTCACTCTGAGGAAGTACATCATATCACACCCTTACTGAGGGGCGAGTATCCAAACAGACAGTATAGGGAGAGATAGCAGAGGTGGTGGCTTATTAGATCCTCAACATCATAGGCAGGAACGCGCAAGGCAGTATGGGTGTGACAGGATGCACTTCCTCAGGGCGAGCTGTGCCAGGAATTTCTGTGTCCAACTGTACGTGCAATAAGACTTAAACATGAGGTTTTATATCATAGAAGTGTATATATTAAAGTTGCATGGAAAGAAAATATAAAGAGTAGATATGAAAACAGCAAAGGTGAGAGAATGAGAGAAAAATAAGAGAGTAACTTATGTCTAAAATTCTTAAGGTAAAAGAATATGAAAATAAGCCTTAAGTGAAGGAAAGTTATAGAAAGAAATAAATGACAAAGAAATAATTTGAATTATGTCTACCATTATTTAATAAGTGGAATGAGAAAAAGTATAGAACTATGAAATATATTATAACAAATATCAGAGATTAAGATTACCATAAACAGACAATAATCGAAACCAGAAAGGTAAAGTAATCTTATATGTCAAGGAAATATTAAAGAGAAAATGTTAAGAAGAGACACGGGTAGTTTAAAAACCAATGGTCGTAGGAAAAGAAGATAGAGAAACCGCAGGCAATTGCAAAGGACTGAGAAGAGTAAAGTAGAAAGCAGAAACAACGTGAATGATCACTTAAAAAAATAGAAGTGGTTACTGATAAGTACGTTCCATTAGTGCATAGAGACAGAACCCTTAAAAAAGGAGCAATCTTGTGTGTTCCATCTACTCTTTCTTTTTGTTTTGGTTTTTGTGCTCAGGTGATAAGACAAGACATAAGTTTGCGTAGAAAGCATAAACTCTCTCTCTCTCTCTCTCTCTCTCTCTCTCTCTCTCTCTCTCTCTCTCTCTCTCTCTCTCTCTCTCTCTCTTTCTCTCTCTCTCTCTCTCTCTCTCTCCCTACAAGTGGTCACTGCAAAAACACACCAGAAATATTTATGAATTTTATACTCATCACAGCGCTAAACGAATTCAAAGTGGTATCATCTAGATTCTAGAATATTCATATATCACACTTACAATAATTTCACTTATAGCCAGGAATCAGGTTTCATATTTCATACTAGGATTCTGGATTTTTTCATTTTCCGTTTTCTAAAACATAGTTAAACTTTGACTTTAGAATTACTCAACAGTTGCAATGCACGTGTTAATCCTAAACTAACATTAAATACCAACTATAGTTTTCATCACTGATCTGTAAACGTTTTTACATTTGATACTGTTATCCACAAATATATGAACAAAGTACCTCTATAATAAACCACTGGTTTATCCGTAAATTTATATATATATATGCATATATATATACATATATATATATATATATATATATATATATATATATATATATATATATATATATATATATATATATATGTATATTTTTTTTTCAATAACGATATCCTGCAGTTTATAGGCTCATCTCAATGTGGCATCGCCCAGCCAGAAGTCAGCCTCTCATTTGATTATGCAAAAATAATGCACTTTAACCCCAACTTTGGAACAATAGGAAATTTGACCGTTAGACCCCTTTAATACTTTAATTTTTCCGGCAGGGGTAAATTAGTTTTATTATATACATATACGTATATATATATACATATATATATATATATATATATATATATATATATATATATATATATACATATATATATATATATATATATATATATATATATATATATATATATATATACATATATATATATATATATATATATATATATATATATATATATATATATATATTTATAATGTATATGTATGTATATATACTATATATGTATATATGTGTGTATATATATGTATATATATATATGTATGTATATATATATATATATATATATATATATATATATATATATATATATATATATATATATATATATATATATGATATATTGTTTGTATTTGTTAATATTGCCAGCTTGCAACCATCTGTTTGTGATTTTTAGTTTTGATTACTGATAAGTGCTTTATGATGCTTTCTTTCATCGATGAACTTGAAACCACCACCAGTGTTTTGACTAAGACTATGCTACATTTTTTGAATATTTTTACTTGTAAAGATAATGTGAATTATTCATCCCATTTATATATGGCTCTAAGACTATATGTATGCAAACCCTCTGTCCTTAAGAACAGATGCAAACCATGAAAACGCCTGAGCCAGATTTTCTTCCGGAACATTTGAAAAGCTCAGAGCTATGAATATCGTATATGATAAATATACTCTGTATACACACAGAGATGTATACAATGTATATATATATATATATATATATATATATATATATATATATATATATATATATATATATATGTGTGTGTGTGTGTGTGTGTGTGTGTGTGTGTATATACACTATATATATATATATATATATATATATATATATATATATATATATATATATATATATACATAAATATAATATATATAATATAATTATATATATATATATATATATATATATATATATATATATATATATATATATATATATATATATATTTATATGCATATATATATATATATATATATATATATATTTATATGCATATATATATATATATATATATATATATATATATATATATATATATATATATATATATATATATTTATATGCATATATATATATATATATATATATATATATATATATATATATATATATATATATATATAATATTCATATACGCGTGTGTATATTTTATTGGGGTTTTGCACTTGTGTGCTTTGGATTGATAAAGAAAAGCAACGTTTTCTGGTGTATAATGAAATGGTTAATTGCCATACTACCTTACATCTCATTATCAATCACATCTTCGTCGGCGATGCATAATTGCGTTCACTTTAAGATTAGACATCGGCTCTTCCAATGAATTAAATACGTAGTATGAAGACGAAGGCTGAACGTGAATGAAGATTTTTTCGAGTTTACATTATGCCGACCTTCTGATCTGTAAGTTCATGGAACATGCTCTTTCGTTTCGCTTCATCAAAAAGCAGAATAAAATATAAAAAAAGAGAGAAAACTAAAAAGTATAATGAGAAAATCCGGGATAAAATGTATAAGAAAATTGTTATTTTTATTTTTCTCTGGAGTTTCCTAATACTTAATCTGTTTATTTCTTTTGTAAAGAAACCTAATTAAACACTTATATTTGCGGATGATATATGTTACCAATGACGTTTACTTCCTATAGCAAGCCTTAGATAAGCTTTACTAACTACTGGATTTTAAAGATATAGTAACTTCAGGATATTGCCGTTGTTATTTGATGATATATTAACAACATGAGCATTAACTAACATTAACTTTGAGCTTTGTTGATATAACAATAAGATATTTTTAATCCCAGTATATGCCTTCAATCCCTCATTAACTGACAGTAAAGTCACAAATTTTGAATATTATTATCGTAATCTTTCCATAAGTACATACATTATCTCTTTGAAGATGACACGCGAAACACAGGTTACGAAAACAGAAAAGACGGAGGAAGAAAGAAAAGGAAGACATGAAGTGACTCATCCGTCAGAGTTCTAAAGAATCTTCTTCTTCCCTTTTGTATCTTTCCCAAGCAAACGAAGTTCAAGTCGTGCTTGAATGAGACGATCGCCCCGAAACATCCCTCACGAATTGTATTACTTATAGGCACGCAAATGATCGTTGCTTTGAGACAGACCTTGTCCGAGAGCGTTATGAATTGCTTTTCTCCAGAACATCTACTACAGTTACCGATCTCCAATCCGCATTTTTAAAAAAAATTCTCTCAATTGTTTAGAGACGACATAAACACCTTATCTAAAGCATCCATTTACTTCTATTATCCGCTTGTTGATGTATTTACCGACACAACACAACATTGGTATATGCAAAAATGTCTGTTGTCCATTGTGCTTCGTTTTGTTTTTGCAATTTTTCTAATATTTTTCATGTATTATATGCTTTGTCATGTGTTCATATGTCGATAAAGAGAATGTGGAAAATTTTCGTTCACATTAGAATTTGGACATTGTACCTCTTTCTGGATTGGTACCTGACTGGTGTTGAAGTTTCCACAAAATAGAGAGCCCCTCATTAGTGTCATTGCAATGTTATTTTCTTTTCGCAGTTGAAATTGCCAAAGAAATCTGGGATTTTCAGAATTTTCTTTGCACATGGACTAAGATTGCGATATCCTTTTATCTTATGTTCCTTATTTACTCAATATTATGACTAGATATAGAATTCTCTGTTTAATAACTAGATATTTAGTCGGCATTCTACGGCAATTTGCTAAATGAGATGGACATTAAAATGTTATTACCATTAAATATAAACAAATATAAAATTCCTACTGTATCCCTTGAATTTGGAGAATTATATTTCTTGAATCAAGTTTTTCAAATCAATAATATTTATCGTAATTTTGGACAGACCCTACCTAAGATATACTATGTATAAAAAGAGGTTATGAAAATTTCATCCTTCGAAATCCATAGTTAGACAGGCATCGAATTATAGCCAATTTTTTTTAGATGATATAGCCACTTTTGCCATCGTTTATTCTGACTCAAAGTAATCATGAAATATTGAGGATAACAAATCTCGTGTCATGGCTGATAAATAATTTCCTCAAAACATTTTCCTATAGGAAAACATTTTGTGAGTGAATCCCGC
>NC_090739.1:38700231-38702731 GCF_036898095.1 Palaemon carinicauda | reverse complement strand
TGGTAGCTAAATTTCTCAACATGTCGATATATTTTCCGTAATTTTTACCTTCTGAAAATCATCCTTTGTCTACATTTACATTTGCGTTCTGAAACCTTTTTTTTTCTTTATTTTTTTCATTTTTTTCTTTTAATAAGTAAATTTACATAGTATATACAGCAAGTATCTATATACACAGATATGACACTTTTACAATATATTTTACATTATTTTTAATACTTAATACAACAAAAAAACATTGCCTCTATAAACCAGCATCTAAACTGAATGAAAATTTACCAAAATGACAACATAGATCCAATTTCTAATTGGAGATTCTCACACCTATAAGCTCTTACCTGTGCAATCTCATTTCTTTATTTGAGCACAGGTTGCATGAGCATGCTGTCAGGTAACAGCTGATAGTCATGTCATAGGAATCCAATCGTGTCTTTCTTAGATGATGGAGAAAAGTAAAAGAAATATCACAGAAAAGAGAGTTTCAAAGTGATTTGATACTTGGCGATAAAATTTTTCTCATGCTATTATCTCCTACGCTACACTTAGGTCATCATCCTCATCACATCCTTGTTGTCATTATTGATATCATTACGTACACATATACACATGGTATATATATATATATATATATATATATATATATATATATATATATATATATATATATATATATATATATATATATATACATATATATATATATGTATATATATACAATATGTGTGTGTATGTGTAATATATGTATGTATATATATATATATATATATATATATATATATATATATATATATATATATATATATATATACATATATATATATATGTGTGTGTGTGTGTGTGAGGTTAGGATAGTATTAAAACCATTTACATTAAGATTTCAGCATAGATTAGTAACAGAAAAACAATAGGGTCACTAGCTAAATCACTTAATCTGAATTAATTGGCAATATCACGAATAAATACAATAATGAATTTAAAAATGAAATATGAATCAATATCGACCAAGGTTGATACCTTCTTTATATGCACAATATTATCTTTCGTAAAAAATGTTGCTTGGGTGTAGGCTATATACAGTGGAATAGAATGGTATATGTGTTCATCAATTTCTAAATATCAGAATAACTTTATATAAAATCTTCAAGAAATCAATAGTTCACCAAAAATACCCAAATATAATTTAATCGTAAAAAATGTGTTCACTGAAACTTTTTTTTTTTTTTCTTCTAGAGGTATCAAACAGGTGTAACCATATTATTGAGACTGGGTAATCGTATAAGGTTCACTTCGGATCTCGAAGAATATCTAGAATTTATACTAAAATGTAAGTTTTCAGAATAAGAGAGGAAAGCTTAAATTACAATAAGGAAAAATTGATGAAGTTAACGTTCACTAGCCCCACATGTAATGATAAAAATCGATAGAAAGGAAAATTTTCCTTGATACAGACAGGCTCTACTACTAACATCTATGTCCAAGAAAGTTTGACATGCTGAACACGATCTCTCTCTCTCTCTCTCTCTCTCTCTCTCTCTCTCTCTCTCTCTCTCTCTCTCTCCCTCCCTTTTGTTAGCCCTATTGCTCATTTTGTCTCGGCTTCTATACGTTCTATCGAAACGTCTATCACAGAAAAACTTTAGACATATGAAATACCATCTGTTTCTATTTAAAACTCTCTCTCTCTCTCTCTCTCTCTCTCTCTCTCTCTCTCTCTCTCTCTCTCTCTCTCTCTCTCTCTCTCTCTCTCTCTCCAATTGGCTCTATGAGAACTCTTGCCTCAACTTCGTTACACAATCGCTATTTGGTAACAGGTGCTGATGCCAGATTCATTCCCAATCAGACAATATCAATGCATACCTAAAAATAATCGTTTATACTTATCTTTAATCCTCAGTGAAAGGGGCATTGCAGATTATTGATTAAGACAGGAGGAAGTTTTGGTCTCAGACAAAGAAGAGTGATTGATCAATAACTCACAAGAGAAGGATACAAAAAAATGAAACTGGGTACGAATCGATTAAAGAAAATGGAGTTGGGTCGCTTCATGAAAATTCTCAGATATAAATGAGTCAAGTCTGAAGTTAGGTAATTAATACATATATGGCTCAGGGGTGGGCGGGGGGGGGGGTTGTGATTTTTAGCAGGCAAATGAGGATTTTGTATTATATCAAATTAAATTATTTGAATTTTTGGAGAACAAATTGTAGTAAATTCATTCATTTACCATACCATTTATTTGTTAAGGTATATTTAAAACAATAGTAATACTTTGTGAATATATTATTTCAATTATGCAAGGTAAATCACTAAGAAGACATCCTAAAGGTTGAATTAAATATTTAGTAGTATGTCATATATATTATCATCAGTATTATTATTTTGAGTTTAACATACCTACCATACATACATCATAATATCATTTCACTTTCTAACTTTCACCCACTGCTATGATTATAAGACATGAAATTGAATTTGTTACGATTGTAAAACTTAATTGGAA
>NC_090739.1:38680231-38682731 GCF_036898095.1 Palaemon carinicauda | reverse complement strand
GCATAAAAAAATTCTCTCTCTTTTCATATACATTTCATTCATCATCGCATTTCTTTGAGTGATATCGGTAATTTCCCTCCTCCTCACATTCGAACCATCCTAACGATGTCTCGTTTGTTTAACGTCGGCCACCTTTCAGGGCAAGAGGGGCATGATCTCTCCAAGTCAGGTCTGGCCAGGCGACACCGGTTTTGTTGATGAGTGTACCATTCAATTTGGTTGGCCAGCTTACAAACTGTGCTACGACATTTTAGATTTTAAATTAATAAAACCGATTTTCTCCGATGTTTACACCTAACAGGTGTTCCCAAATATGACCCACTTATCAAAAGATCAGTTAGGAGACCTCTGATTCTAGAGTCCGTGAATTGTTACCTAACGTTGCATTAGAGGAGACAACAATCGTCATTTGTTCTAAGCAAACTTATAGACAAGATCAAAGAAATGGGTTATATTTATGGTCTAGATTAGTATTTATTTTTCCTCCGTATCTCAGTGCTTAGATAAGTAAGCGTCTAAGGTCCTCAGATAGAAGCACAGGTTAAGATTTCCGACCTTATGGAGCATCGTGACTCGTACTTTTCTTGTCACGCTGTGTTTGTGGTTATTGAATCACTGTGTCACATGCGTGCCGAGCGAAGACATGAACCAAGTAACTATCAACGATAAATGTTAGCTTATGAACTTACGAAATATACATTTAAGCATACATACGGATGTACACATCTGAGTAGGTGTGTCTGCTTACGAGTGGTGAATGATTTAATGATTTTGTATGATTATACACACCTTTCATTGAGATTAAACTCTCTCTCTCTCTCTCTCTCTCTCTCTCTCTCTCTCTCTCTCTCTCTCTCTCTCTCTCTCTCTCTCTCTCTCTCTCTCCAAGTTATTGACTACATATATACTGTATATATATATATTGTGTGTATGTGTGATTATGCGTGTATGTGTGTACAAATTGATTAATTATACTTTATATAACACTATCAGAACATCGTAATCATACAACAGCAAACAATTTGTTCCTTACCGAATCTCAAGCTGTCACTTTATTTGCATGAATTTGCGCTCTATTTGTCCGTTTAATAGCAAACAAAGAAATTCTCAAGTCTCACGCAAGAACAACACAAATGAGTGATCTCATTAACATAGAGTTTTTTCCATCGCCCTTTTTTTAGTATAAAGCCCATAAATCAATGCCTTTGCATATCTTACATAATGATACGGGTGAAACAACCACTGCTTATGCGCCGTTATATCATTTACGATGGATGGTTCCTTCACTAACGGTTCCTCGTTCCTTGAATTCATCTTGGGAAAAGGAAATCATATTTCGATTATATTCTTGTTCATTTCGTTTTTTTTTTTTTTCGTAGTTGTTATATGTTATTATTATTATCGTCACTATTATCGTTATTGTTATTACCGGTATTGTTATTAATAGTTGTAGTAGAAGTAGTAGTAGTGTTAGTAATTACAGTAGTAGTAATATCATTTGTGATGTCAAAATAGATGTAAAAATACTACATCATATGTTCTGTATGAATTCATAGAATGAAAATCACGGAATGTAACAAAAGCTGAAAGCAACTAGCAACTTAGTTCAACATATTCTCTAAACACATTGTAAATGGGTGATGTGTTGAAATAAAGTATATCGCAAGCGTTCATCACTATCAAGATAGTATATATATATATATATATATATATATATATATATATATATATATATATATATATATATATATATATATATATATATATATATATATGTATTTATATATATATATATGCATACGTATATATATATATATATATATATATATATATATATATATATATATATATATATATATATATATATATATATATACATATGTATGTATGTATGTATATATATATATATATATATATATATACATATGTATGTATGTATGTATATATATATATATATATGTATATATATATATGTATGTATGTATGTATATATATATATATATATATATATATATATATATATATATATATATATATATATATGTATATATATATATATATATATATATATATATATATATATATATATCCCTTTCTGAATGGAGAAACCTTAACGTGGTGCAAGGGTTTGTGTATCGCCATGATCAGCAAAGCTGTACTGGTCGGGTCACGCATACTAGGTTGGTTTGTTGTGAGCGATCTGACTAAAGTCTCCACCATCACCAATCCTCAGTGTCTAGAGTGGTGATAAAATTGGCCAAACCCCAAACATTATTAAGGATACGTCTGAGGCTTCTGACCTGTAGAGGCATTTGTTATAGTCGCGAGCGAAGTGAGTGACCTTAAACGAAATGCCAAAATTTGCACAAACGAATCTCACCCAACCCACAGCCCAGTCAACCCATAACCCATATTTTCGGCGGTGGGGTCAATAACTCCTATACCAATTAATATATTCAAATTAAATCTTAATGGATTATTTAGATATATATAAGCTTTG
>NC_090739.1:38635231-38665231 GCF_036898095.1 Palaemon carinicauda | reverse complement strand
TATAACACCAGGTATTCAACATTACTGATTATTTTCAAAATAATAATATCTAACTCTGTAGAGAAATGCCAGTAAGTGTTTCGATGGAACCAGCTATTGTCTGTTTAAGGATAAGTGACCCTGAAAGACAAGTCTTCTGGGGTGTGGTGTCTGCAAATACTACTGCAAAGAGGAAGAAGGCGAAAATAAACTTGGGTGTGTCTTATTGGACTGCCTGGAAGCTCTTGGGTATTTCTAACTAAGGAGAATTTCTATTATAAGCAAGACGCTCAAGGTGATACTTCGATTGCGGGTCAAAAGGGCAAGATTTAATCATTCAATCCAAACAAGTAACGGCTGATGGCAACTCGTTCGAGACAATTCTTTGGTGGCTATTCATGGGTAATCTCTAATTGATAATGGTTGCAATGATGCAAGTATAGCAGTATTTGCTTATGTTATTTACCTGAATATATTGACATCCGTTGCCACTTCTTGCAGCCTCGCAGGCTTCTTTAGATTACATATCGCTATGTTCAGTAGACTGTGTTGTAACCGAGTTATTTTTTACATTATTTTTAAAAAGATAATGCATCCCATTAAAAACTTGTATCGTTCTCGGTGGAAGAAGCAGTAATTCGCAAGGCCTTCATTATTCATTGAAACTTTAGTGACTTGAACACGTATTCTTTCGATATTTTGTAACCAGTAGATCCTTTCTTCTGTTTGGAGAAAATTGCAAATCCTATCTCTTATCTCCTGACCCAAATTACAATTTCCAAACGAAAATTTTCACATCGGTTAACCTAAGTTGTCATCTATTTTTTTAAAAAAAAGTACAAAATTCCTCTTCCTTGCAGTTTCATGGAGAGAAAAAACAATATTTGACAAAGGTATTAGGCTCTACAGGAATAGATTATCACAATTTAAAATGATGAATGGGCTTGATATTCATACATTGCTACATTGCATGTTGGAGAAATTATAGCAGGACAGTAGGAGTACACTCACTGCTCTTTCATTAAGAGTCCGAGAAGCACAACTAATTTTCACGTAAGATTTGGCTTTTAAAATTTGAAATATTCAATTGACTTGTGCCAGTCTATATTCAGCAGCCAACCAATATGACGAGGAGTGTTTTTGTTTTCATCCTTAACTTTTCGTTTGCAGATTTAGTGTCATCACATTAGCAAGTGTTTAATTACTTTACTTTGTGGAAGCATTAGAAAATAACATCTATTGGTGTCTAATAGCTGTCGTCATTTGATTTCATAATTCTGAATCGATGTTCTTGTGTTTGCTTTTCTCATAAGAGAAGAAAATAGCAAATTTTATGTAAACCAAACCAATCAAATAATGATTGTGCATTCCAATCCTTATCGTCGAATGTATCCCTTTCAGAATGACGAGTTACACATGTTACATAAATATATACTTGCTTCTCTGTAATCGGTCTGTATTTTATATGTTATTTTTATTCTATCATTGACAGTTTTTCCAACTTACCATTAAAAAATAGGGAAGTAAGCAAACAATGGAGAAGTGAGAAAAATAAATTCTTTATTGAAGCTATGGTTTGAGTCATTCAGCAACGAGATCTGACTTTTTTCAGTCCATAAATATTCTATTACTAACTCGCTGACCTTATTAGCAGTTTCAAATTCCATTTTTAGCTTTAGTCTTATAGCAATATTATTCTTAAAACATTTATAAGCAACTGCTATATTCTAATAATTAACTTTTTAAATAAATAATCCTCATATTTCTATAAAGAATGAATGATTAATAGGTGATATCGAAAACCATTGGGCCCGTAGTAATTGAAAACAGATCTGTCCGCCTGATTATATACTGCAACATGATTAGAGCTTCGGGTATATTCTGTTTTTCTCATTGTAGCACCTGAGGCATCTGGCACTCCGATGATGCTAAGGCATCATGTGATCGAGTTATAGTTTTTAGCTGTGTCATTTGGAAATCAAATAACAGAGAGACATTTAGGTGCGTTTCATATCCCCCCCCCCACCTCTCTCTCTCTCTCTCTCTCTCTCTCTCTCTCTCTCTCTCTCTCTCTCTCTCTCTCTCTCTCTCTCTCTCTCTCTCACTTATTGATACTTTACATAGAAATCAGACCAACTATAAGAATTCGTATATTATCAATGATTTTAAAGTGAGTTTTTCAATATGAATTATGCATATATCACATTATATTAACCATTTAATAAACAATGTCTTTGGTTTGTATTGCCATTCTAGATTTACGGAAAAAACGGAAAAACTGATAATTGGTTCTTGATACAAAAGTGGCTTGAATTCATTTATGAATTAAAAAAGAAGTAATCATTTCTGTTTACCTATTTTTTTTTTTTTTTCATAATATAGCTCTTCCAGGTATAGTTTTCAAGATGTAAAAATTCGATGATAAATATTTGCGTTGATTAATAGTTTCCTCTGTTCTTTCCATATTTGTTTCTCTTGAGATTACAATGCGTTGCACCTGTTGCAGTGTCTCACGTAATTCTCAAATATAAGAAATTTATTTAACTTTCATGTAAATGAAAGTTGTGACTTCATTTCGAGAAATTAGTTATTTAGTGTTTAGGTCATCCACCGCTTCACATATTTCTGCTACAGACTGCTTTGCTTTTATGTATATATCCTCATAAGTACCACTTCCATAATTATAAACAAGACACTGAAATCGTACTGATTTTGTTATAATTGTTACCCTGGTACTTTGCTAATTTCTTTGTCACAACAAGCATCCTTTACGCTCTGATAAAGTTCATATTAATGTTAATAATAAAAAAGGATTATTATGATTTAAGAAATTAGTGGTTATTGGACTATAGTCGAAATGTTTATCTCAATAAAAAGAATATTCCCTGCAGACGAGAGAGAAAGATAATATCAGCACGAAATTACCGAATGCAGAATTCTGATGGAGAATGCCATAGTTAATGTAACTAAACACTTTGAATTCTTCGCAAAAGTTCCAAAGAAAAGTGAAAAAATCGTCCAATCTAAGAGAAGACGGCCATTCTTCGCACTCCATGGATGACAGAATGTGTCGAGAAAAAAAAAGATAACCGAAATCTCGAGTGAAAGTCGTCCCCAGCACCTCTAGTAGTTTTAATTTTTCCTCTTTGTAATTAACTTTCGTCTGAGAGTGACTGATCAATTTACAAAAAACTGGTATTACAATAAGTATATTCATCAGCAATCCAGTGAGGTAGAAAGAGTGCGTTGATCGGATAACTTATTTTGGTAAGGTTTTATAAAAATTGACAAAAAATCGGTATCGATTCGTGTTTTCACAATAATAATGTACACGACCAGTCAAAAATGATAGTGCACACACACGCAACCCTCCTTTCGCCAGGATATGACTACTCCCTCTGCCCAAAAATCGAGTGACCGGGATAGCTGAGCGTGACCGAGAAGAAATATGCACACACACACACACACACACACACACACATATATATATATATATATATATATATATATATATATATATATATATATATATATATATATATATATATATAGATAGATAGATAGATAGATAGATATATATATATATATATATATATATATATACATATATATATGAATACTATATATGTATATATATGTATATATATATATGTATGTATGTATGTATGTATATATATATATGTGTATGTATGTATATATATATATATATATATATATATATATGTATATATATGTATATATGTATGTATGTATATATATATATATATGTATATATATATGTATGTATATATATATATGTATATATATATGTATATATATATATATATGTATATATATATATATATATATACATATATATATATATGTATATATATATATATATATATATATATATATATATATATATATATATATATATATATATATACATATATATATATATATATTTATATATATAGGTATATATATGTATATATATGCATAAATATAAAGAAGGTAGAGTGTGTAGATGGTTATATATTAACACAAGTATATGAATAAAGGTGAATATGAAATGAGCATTCATGTTTGTGATGGAGATCTCTGTCATGGATAAAAAAAATGCATCATGTTTTTATGGTAAGCCATTTCCCAGCCATTATTTAGCCTTATAATCCGGGAAAAGATTTGTTTATTGCCAGTTTCACTCCTGCCATAACTATTCCGTTTTTCTTTGGAGACCGTGACTTGTATTTTCTTTTTGTAGAGATGCCATAAACTTTATTGTACAATTCTATAACAATTGATTCTTCATTCGAACATATTCATTTATAGTTTCTATATAGCTTAGCAAGTAATAATAATAATAATAATAATAATAATAATAATAATAATAATAATAATAATAATAATAATAATACGCATTTGTTTATATACATAAGCTTCGTACTGATATGGGCGAACACATACTCTTAGTTGATTGGTTATGCATTGAAGATTCAAGTGATAACAAAAGAAATAAATTTGTTTCATATTCACTCTTTTCAAAAAGAAATACTGTTTTGCACACATAAAAGAAACGCGTTATTATGAATTCAAAACCTCGCTCTAATTAGACATGCGTTACGTTGTAAAAAGAATAGCATAAGTACACAAGAATTACCAGTTATTCTTCTCGTTTACGCATTTCACTCTCATGCAATCCTAGTCTACTTTTACCGATGGTACCCGGAGCGTCAGGTGTATTTCCATTCCACTTTCGCACGAACACTTATCTTCTTCCATTTGCACATTCTCTCTCTCTCTCTCTCTCTCTCTCTCTCTCTCTCTCTCTCTCTCTCTCTCTCTCTCTCTCTCTCTCTCTCTCTCTCTCTCTCTCTCTCAAAAGTGCACACACAAAAACATAATGGCATACATACACAGAATTATAATTGAAATTTGAAGAGAGTAACTATTGACACTACAAATGAAAATAAGAATTTCATGAATATATAATTCAACCAACTTGAAGGAACATTTGACGCGACCCGTCAAAAAGATGGCTAGATACAAGGCCAATATGCACATGCACACGCATACTTGCAGATTCAACCCTTCCTACCCCTCTCCTTTTCCTAATTACCTCTCCGGGTACCCCCTCTCACCATTGTATGACTACTCCCTCTCTCCTTACTCGATGGACAGAGAGAGTGCGAGTAGTCAAATGTTTGACAATTCCTTTTAGCGTGACAGAAAGATATATATATATATATATATATATATATATATATATATATATATATATATATATATATATATATATAGATATATATATATATATATATATATATATATATATATATATATATGGGTGTTTGTATGTCTGTGTGTATATATATATATATATATATATATATATATATATATATATATATATATATACAGTATATATATATATATATATATATATATATATATATATACAGTATATATATATACAGTATATATATATATATATATACAGTATATATATATATATATATATATATATATATATATATATATATATATATATATATATATATATATATACATATATATACATATTTATATACATATATATACATATGTATATATATACAGTATATACAATTGCTCTTAATTATATAGGGGACATACTTGCATACATAATTACATGCATACATACATACATGCATACATGCATATAAATTATATACACCAAATAAATGATAGACGCAAGTGGAGAGATGCTGCCCGACATTATTGCAGAATTAGGTGGATACAATGAGTATTTTGAAGATTTGTTAAAGGGATTGATGTATAGCTAACAATATTTGTAACAGTGACTTTTAACATATTAGAACTGTGATTAAAAGGTTGAAAAATTAAAAAGCACATGGTGTGGTGGGAGTGGGTTTAAAATTTAGATGCTGTGGCGTGGATAAGTCATTAAATGTTTACCAGGGTTTATGAAATATGTCTGGATAAGGAAAATATTCCTAAAGAACGGGTGAGAGGAACAATTTTTTCACTGGATGAAGTTAAAGGTGATAACTGTAAGATATAAAAAGACATAACGTTTCGTAGTACTGAATATCAGGAAAGTGTAAGGTAGAAATTTGATTTATTTATGTCATTAAGGAAGGATGGGAAAAGAACTGTCTCTGTTTAGACGATTTTTTTAATGAAATCTTCTTCCCCACGTTATATCTACCCGGTTGCCTGATGCATACTCTCTAATGCCTTCTATCAAAGGCACCCCCTTCCACCAAACCTCTTCTCTTCATATCATCTTTCACCTTATCTCACCATCTATTTCTCTCCCTCATCTTGATCTTCTCCCCCTATTATGAAACAGTAAGATAGGAAGTTTAATAATTAAGGAAAGAAGCTTTATGTAGCATACATGGATCCAGTCAAAGGCTATGAAAGTGTTGAAAAAGATGCAATGTGGAGGATGTTAATGATAGTTTATATGGATGATAAGTTATTGAAAGCAATTAAAAGTATTTGTACGATAAAATTGTAGGAGTTTTAAAATTATGTAGAATGAAGATTGCCTGGATTGGTGTGAAAATTGGTCCTGCTCGATAGTCTGAATGGAATGATATCAACAACAGTGACCCAGGCCTTGGCATTGTGTTACCAAAAAAACGGGAAGCATTTTTTTTGTTTTCATTTCTCGAGGTACGTGAGTTCTTAGAGCGATAAACAATGATGTCAGATAAAAACAGTAGTGGAGGCAAGGACAAAGCTATGGGATAAGAAAGTAACTCGTAGAGGGATTGTGGAATGCTTGAAGTCTACAGATGTTACAATGCTGACCGGGAAATGGAATGAGAAACTTTAAAAACATACTGACAGTTTGAAAGGCTTTGATAAAGTAGAAAGTTGAGAGTAACAAGGAGCAAGGATACTGTGATGAAGGCAAATGGAAACCAGGGAGTAGAAAGGAATGTTAATGTCGATAGTAGAAGAGCGGAAGCAATTAGTTTGAATAAGTATTTAGGAAATACTGTAATGGATGATGATGAAAAGAGAAAATAGATGAGTCACCGAATAAGTGGAGCAAGATAGGAAGCAGGATCCATGCAAAATTTGAGAAATGACGAGTGCGTTTAGCACTTGTTGGAGAATTGGTAATGTTACTCCTCTATGTAAATGTGTTTGTTGTAGCTCAAGTCCCACTGATTACCGCCCAATTTCCATAATTCCAATATTATCTAAAGTTTTTGAACGTCTTCTGGCAAAACGTCTTAATAGGTTTGCTGAAGGTAATCATCTATTCCCTAGTTTGCAATTTGGTTTTCGTAAAGGCCTTGGAGCATGTGATGCCCTTCTTACAATCTCCAATGTTGTACAGAAATCCCTTGATTGTGGTCAGGAAGTTCGTATGATTGGCTTTGATTTTAGTGCTGCTTTTGACCGTGTTAATCATGAGGCCCTTATTTTCAAACTCAAACAGTTGGGAGTGGGTGGGTCGTTTCTTAGCATTATTATTGATTTTTTAAGTAATAGATCTCAAAGAGTTGTTGTTGATGGGCACCATAGTGATTAAAGGAATGTGATATCCGGTGTTCCACAAGGTAGTGTTCTTGGCCCATTACTTTTCATACTATATACACATGACATGTGGTTTGGCCTAGAAAACAAGCTTGTTGCATATGCAGATGATGCTACTCTCTTTGCATCAATTCCATCCCCTGAATGTTGATCTGGGGTTGGAGAATCCCTTAATAGAGATTTAGCTAAAATTAGTACATGGTGCAAATTATAGGGTATGAAGTTGAATCCTAACAAAACTCAAAGTATGGTCGTAAATAGGTCATGGACGGATCTCAGTATTGATAATGTTTCTTTAAATTTGTATGACTTAGAATTTTAGGCGTGATTCTCGACAGCAAATTTACTTTTGAGAAACACATTAGGTCTGTGTCTTCTTCAATTGCACAAAAAATTGGTTTATTGAGAAAGTCTTTCAAGATTTTCGGTGATCAATCTATTCTGAAGAAGTGTTTTAATTCTTTCATTCTACCTTGTTTTGAGTATTGTTCGCCTGTCTGGTCTTCAGCTGCTGATTCTCATCTTAATTTGTTGGACAGAAACTTACGGTCTAATAAATTTCTTATTCCTGATCTAGATATTAATCTTTGGCACCGTCGTTCAATTAGTTCATTATGCATGTTGCATAAGATTTTTCATAACTCTGACCATCCTTTACATTCAAATCTCCCTGGACAATACTATACTGTTCATAATACTAGGCAGGCAGTTAATTCTAATATCCAGGCCGAGGTGGAAAAGAGGAAGGAAAAAGTGAATCAAATCCTTATGGAAATGAAGTGATATGATAAGAGCTAATGAAAGATAAACAATTGAAACTTGGGATGAACTGTTCATGTAGTACAAGTCGCATTAGATAAGATGCAAAGAGGTGAAGTGTAGAGATGTGTATTAAGTGATAGAAAGGTTATGGCAGGTAATAGATTAAATCAGATTATTGCTTGGTTGCTTGGTAATATAGAAAGAATGAAAGATAATATGCCAATGAAAAAGTTTATATTTCAGAAGGGAGAAGAGGTGGAAGGAGAGGAAGGCCTAAAAAGGATTGAATAGAGTGAAAGGAAGGTAAATGCAGAAGTATTTGTAGGGCTCGATGCGCTGTAAATAAGCCTACTATGAAATTGTATGAAGTGACTTTAAGGCACAGGAGGTTCGTACACGATTCAGGAGTTGTAGGATGAAGATGGACATGACTGCTATGATACTGTTCTTTTACTGGAGGCACCTCTTGGTTTATATAACTGCCTAATGTGGAAAAGGTAGGTGTGTAGTATATATATATATATATATATATATATATATATATATATATATATATATATATATATATATATATATATATATATATATATATATATACATATAAAATCATATATATATAAATATATATATATATAATTATATATATATATATATATAATTATATATATATATATATATATATATATATATATATATATATATATATATATATATATATATATATATATATATATATATATATATATATATATATGTCATAGTTATTAGTGTGTGCGTGTGCATGTGTGTGCTATATAGTGTATGAATATACCATGAATGTACACGTATATTTAAGCACGCTGAAATCCAGTCTTGAAACTCAACTTCTCCATGAATGCTACACCTACGCACTTATATGGTGCAAACGAACGCACAGGAGCTACACGATTTTAATTCTTCTTCCACCTCTCTCAAGATAAGAGAAACTTTCATCTCGTAAAACTTAGCAATGGGACTCCAAACATAGCACCTATCCTAACGACAATGCGTAGAATGTCGAGAATGAGAAAGTCTCTCCCAAGGTCTGGCTGAGAAGTTGTTGTGTCTTGTGCTTTAAATTAACGATTTTCTGTTTCATTTATTTTGGATTAATGTAACCCTGACCATAGATTAATCAATCTTTCTGTTCAGGATAGATCATGGAGACAAAAAAAAATCATTTTCGGTTAGTTATTTTTTTATCGTAGTTGATATTTTGTAATATAATTTTCGTTTGCAATTCATAAAAAAAAACAGATTTGTCTAAGGCAAAAGTATATTTTAAACCGTTAAATAAAAAAGCGAGTGTATTAGTTTTGAAATCCGGTTTTTATGGTATTTCATAATTCCTTATATCAAAGTAACCAGCATTACGTATTTTCTTAAAACTCGTTGTAATCCAGTTATCTTAGAACAGATATAAGTATGCAAGAGATGTTCAATTCCCCCAACATGGCAGGATCCTTAAACATAATTTAGTGTACCACTTTCGTTTATTAAAAAAAAAAAAAAAAAAAAAAAAAAAAAAAAAAAAAAAAAAAAACATTCAACATCGTGCAGGACACCTCCCTTATGTAAATGAATGTTAACTAGAAACAGGTTGACGATTAAGGATAGACAATGAAATTTTACAGTCTCTCCTTGAGAAGCCAGAACAATTAGAATGACATTTATGTGTTGCTGTATCGAGAATTGGCCGGTTTGTAAGCGTTCTTTTGTTCTTTCTTTGTATGTTTATTTATATATATTTTTTTTTCAAAAAATCGCATTCCTTTAGAAATTACTATTACTGGTATTCTCTTAGATGACACTTTAGTTGTTAGTTCAAACAAAGGCAATAGTTGTTTTCTCATTATTGAATAAATGACGCAACTTTCGAATAATTTTCATTTGGAAGAAAAGAGAGAAATTATTCAGTGTAAAGAGCAAGTTGGATTATTGTTCTTATACATCAAGATATGAACCTCGAAATCTTAGATTTACTGTAGCATAAGGATACTTTGAAAATAGGCCATACATCGAAATAAACAAGCTTTTTTAGAGCAGAAAACCTCTTCGAAATAACTTAATCTTTTTATTTCGTAAGAAAATAAACTATTTCAAGAAAAGCTACTTTATGGGCTTCATGCTCTGCTTGTTATTAAGAGATGCTAATGTGTATTGAACAGCATTTTTCTAATAGTCAATAAAGCTGACAAATAATCAAATTTTACACGCACACACACGTGTATATATATATATATATATATATATATATATATATATATATATATATATATATATATATATATATATATATATATATATATATATATATATAATGTGTTTATATATATACGTATATATACGTATATATACACATATATACATAGTGTGTGCGTGGTGAGACATTTCATCACTTATATACTTGCAGAAAAGGTAATTCCTTCTGGCTCTACTCCCTCTCTCAGAAAAAAAGTTGTAAAGGCATTTACACACGCATCTATTTGTATACATACACAGATACATTGTATATATATATATATATATATATATATATATATATATATATATATATATATATATATATATATATATATATATATATATATACATGTATATATATATATATATATATATGTCTGTGTGTATATGAGAGAGAGAGAGAGAGAGAGAGAGAGAGAGAGAGAGAGAGAGAGAGAGAGAGAGAGAGAGAGAGAGAGAATCTTTAAGTATATATACGACATACTGTTTATTCTCCCACTGTACAGATGTACTTTATAATCTAAAATCAACTGCTTTATTTAAGTAGAGGTCATAAATTCATACTTGTGATGTTTATAGAATATAAGTGATAAGACGACGCAAGTAAGAGTTCATTTCACTTGAAGTCAGACGACACAACAGAATTAACTTCTTTAAAACGTATTAGAACTGTTTTGGTGAACTATATAGCTAAGTGTTATGTTCGTGGACTTTTATTTGAAGAATTGTTGTCTATCAGGACTAGTATCATATCTATCAAGCACAAGAAGCTCTTGGTGATAGTTGTACTGTGACGCCAGTACAGAGAATAAATCAGACATACTAAATGTTATATTAGTCATTGGATTATCGAATTTCAGTAACACAACCTTTTCATTCAACATAAGTAATAATGTTTCATTTTATGAAAATTTAGAAAAAGTAATGATTTGACAAATAAAGGTCCTTAAAATGTATGAGCAATCATTCCATCTTGCCTAAGCCAAGATTAGCGTGCAATATACGAGCAGCAACGCTGATCACGTGCAGTAGTCCATTCATAGTTTCCCTTATCAGACTCAATGCTATTGTATCACGAGTTATGCAAACAAAAGAAGCAATTCCGTGAGGCACTAAGTACCATCAATAATGGCTGGCACCGTAAGATAAGACACAGAATTGAAAAGACGACAGAAAGAAAAGAGAGATTCGCTGGTGGAAAATTAGTTAGAAGTTGTGCGAAAGTGAGAGTGGGGTGGCGTAATCATTTTTTTCCTTGCAGCTCGTGCACCAGAAAATGGTACAAATGATACTTAATAATATCTCCATATGCTGCGATATCAGGCGACTGTTTTGCTATCTTCAAATTCGCAGGTTTAAAACCAGTGAAATATCAAAGTTTGCTTCAAAGAATATGTACATAGATATCAGTCATCTTGTTCACTATCAAATTCGCTTTACTAAGTAAAGAGAATAATTTTAGGTTTAAACTTCTTTTTCTATTGCATTAATGACGGCATCTATTCCCATTTGTAAGTTTATAATGAAGAATTAGTGTCATTACCAACTAATATATGTACAAGTGATTTCCTCTCGTTGAAAATTAATTCATCGAAAAAGAATATCTAATCCCTAAGAGAAAAATCATGATATTAATCTTTTCTTATACCTTTTAACTCTAGGTAATACTTTTACGACAAATAATGCTATGTGTTATATCAATTATTTTTTCTATTAACGAATGAAACTATTGATCATAAACGCTACCAGGGGAGATCAACTTTGAATTCATGTGACACAAGAGCTCACGGTTTCTTTTATTAATATTTTAATTGTCATTGTTTGAAAAGTTTATCTTTCCAGTACCACAGCGTTGTTATCCTATACGTCTCTTAAAACTGATAAGAAGATGCAGCAAAAATTTATCTACCTTTGGGTGTTTGACTACAAATCTCATTTGATATTTTCATTAGTTAATTAAAAAAGGTTTTCATTCCATAATCATAATTGACATTGGTGTTGCAAAGAAAAAGAGAGAGTTATAAAGATATTCATTCATATAGAAATATCTAATGAAAATGTGAAAGTTGAAAACTCGAGGTCCATATGCGATTTTTATTCGAAAAATTTCCAGCATGGTCATTATGTCAGCGAATACAGAATAAATCCAACACAGCCATTCATATGATATCTTTTCTTCCCTTCTCCATACACTAGTCTAAGTCTTAACGACCATGGAATCTCGAAGACAAAACAAAAACGCAGGTACAACTAAAACCTTTAACTAAAAACCGCTAGAGATGGGTAGTCTCAGAGAAAGAAGCAAACGTGAATTCCTATCATTATACAACAGGCAAATAGAAAATGATAAGAGGATACAACTTAGAATCATTTAAATTTCCGCATACTCAAGATAATAGATACCAGTGAAGTCTGTATCAAACAGGACATTGCAGGATGACGACATCTTTCATCACTTGACTTTCGCTTTCTTGATCTCTTTGCATCTTCGCGTAAATTGTGGCGTCGTGTGTCTACTTTCGAATTTGGGTTTCTAAAAAAATCATGTAAGCATCTGGATGTCAGATCTGAGACGAATGTGTCTCAGAACTCTTAATAGTCGGTGACAAAATGAGTTTATTAAAGCGTGATGTTTAATTTAGAGGCAAACGATTGAGGTCAGTGAGATGATCAGGTGCATGGGAGTAGAAATTCCGGAAGCATTTCTGTGCATTGATTGCATCGACTTTCTGGGCATTCGTGGAATAGATTAGAATAAGGTCATAGCGGATCAACTTGGGAAAAGAAATATATGAGTCTTCGCACGGGGAGTTTTAAGTTTTTAAAAAAGAGCAATTTTGTCACTCCCAAAGTATAATTATTTCTGAAAAAAAAAATGAAAAACTTGATCAACCTCGGATTAAATCCAGTGATTTAGAGGAGAGAAAAATAAAAATAAGAGATTGTTTTGGGATGGGGCTTCTCGGAGTATTATATAATTTTAAAAATAACTCAGTAAGACCTTTTCATGTAAAGTCGCGCAGTTTATTCCTTTGTCTAACCTTAAGCAGGAAGTCTGATGAAATGTTTTGAAAGTAGAGACAAAGCACCCTAGCGAAAAGTAATTTGCTACGGGTTTTGTACCTTTATATATTTTTTTGCTTTCTTTGATACAAGGCTTTATGGAAATAAAGTGCTACTGTCATCATAATTATTCCGATTTTCACCCATTCTTTTAACCGAGACCACTACAGCTTCTAAAAACAAGCTATGACGATGCAAAGAAAAAGTAATGCATATCCCATCGTACTTACCCTTCAAGTAGAGAGGTCTATGTTTTGGAATAACAAGTATACCTCGCGTTGGTGTTTTATATATATATATATATATATATATATATATATATATATATATATATATATATATATATATATATATATATATATATATATATATATATATACTTGAATGCATGAAATATCCCATGAAGTTGGGCTCAAGATAAATAAAAGAAAGACAGAGATGATGAGAACGGAGTATACAATGGAAGATGAAATATTATTGGAAGGAGAAAGGATTAATAAAGTGGAATCATTAAGATATCTAGGACCTATGACCTCTAATACAGTGTCTTTAGAATTGGAGTTTAATGAAAGATTGAAGAACACAAGTCAGGCAATGGTTAGGTTTAGTGAAAATTAGAAATTAAATCGCCTAAAATTACATATAAAATCAGGGCTACTGTATATATATATTAGTTTAGTGAGATCGGTGTTACTGTATGGACATGAATCGTGGTATGTCAATGAATCTATATCCAACAGATTTTGTAGATTTCAGAACTAGGCTCTCAGAAGAATATTCGGAGTTAAATGGCAGAACAGGATTAGAAATGAAACTACTGTATAAGAGAAATTACTCAAGTGCCATATGTGGATGAGATCATGGTGAAGGCACTAGAGGAGTTGGAAGACCTAGGTCTATATAGCCGAGACTATGAAGCAGGAAGTAGATGGCGAATGGAGAATTATTGATTTAAAAGTTCCAGATAGAGATGACTGGCGAAATCTAACCGAGGCCCTTTGCGTCAATAGGCGTAGGAGATGTTGATGATGATGATGATGATGATGATATATATATATATATATATATATATATATATATATATATATATATATATATATATATATATATATATATATATATATATATATATATAAACAGTATATATACCGCTTTCGAAGGTTGCACTTACAGAACACGCTGAAGACAGCGTCTCTATATCGGAGCACCAATAAGTCCACGTTAAAAGTAAAAGCTGGGTCATTGATTCCGTTCTGCTGTAAAGAAACCTTTACAAAATACCTCCCCAGACATGATACAATACTCTTCATTATAGATGAATCTACTAGTAGCACTTAAAGATTATACCCAAGAAAGTACACTTAGCATAGCACAGGATGTGTACCTTACTAGAATGCCTATTATCTATTATTACCGAGGACATATTTGGAGCAGTGGGAAGAGATAAGAAGGCAGTTATTTTTTATGAGAAATATGTTATCCATGTTCCGTGTACCCTGTTCAGGGTCTACATCATTAGCATTACTTATAACAAAGTATGTGTCATTTAACTCGCTCGTCACTCTATTTCTGACGCAGCCTCTTTTATAGCCAACAGTAAGGCAATGTTTTGTCGAGAAATGTCCCCACATACTTTTCAAGGAATACTTGACTAGACTAGGAGAGAGGTTGTGTGTTTTTTTCCAAGAAATACCACATTATACCAAGCCAATTAAGGGACTCAAGTTCCTTGGTTGGGCTTTGCTTTTTCGCTTGATGAAAATTGGCACTCTGCAGAGGGGAGGTAATTTCTATAAAAGCCTTGATACTTTACTTTATCATTTCTGCTCATAGTAATGTTGCATTCAAATTACTAGTATGTAAACTCTTACTCATAATATTCCGCTCATTGAAAGTAGCTCTTCAAAAACCTACTAAATAAGCTTTAAAACTGAATAAAATTAGAAAGGCTTAATTGACAACCAATGACGAAAAGAGGAAGAGCCTACTTCCGAGGAAAAGTCGCCGTTTCCTGTTTTGGATACCCTTGATCATGATAGAGTTGTTTTGGTATCTCATACTGTATTTCTTTCCTTTGAAGTTATGGTCTCTTTGTTTTCCAAGTCAGTTATTCAAACCTTAAGCTTTGATAGAAAGAAAGCAACATATTCACAACCCAACATCCAAATTGAGGGTCAGAGCTCAGTCGATGCTGAGGACTGAGTTACCTTATTCCTATGTTTTCTAAAAATTAGTTACAATTAAGATTTCAGAGAATATCTGAATTCGTATTTTAAGAATAACAAGGCATTCGTGAAATAAGGAAAGGGCTTGGAAGCTAAGAATACAAAATTAGTATTGTGGAATAGAAAATGTTCCAATATTGCACAATTATGTGTTCAAATCCCTACATTAAAAACATTATGTAGCACTTCAAAATGTTCAATACAAGAATTTATCAACTAACATTCTTACAGTCTAGATTTAAGTATTTGATAGCCTAAGGCAAAGCACTTTACAAATGGCTAAAGAATATATGTACTTATATAATCTATAGCAAGACAAGCATTGTGTAGGTGAAAAAAAAATCAAAATTGAGCATAATCAACTGTAAGGCCAGAAGAACACACGGAACTGGAGGCCACTCAGCACTGTTCAAAGGGCAATGCAAGTTTTGCAAAGTTGCTGAATCATCATCAGACAGCAATTTAGTGTTCATATAAGTAAAATATCATATATCCAGGTCATCTATTATAAGTGGATATAAGTCAGTAACTACCACTAGCCTTTATTAATGAATGCTAGGATTTAAGTACAACTGCTATGTGTTTGAAAGTTGATATACACGTTATCAGGAAATATTCACACCAGTGATGGTGAGTCAAACGATTTATCTTTTGAAAATTATTTTGAACTGATATCCACAGTACCAAAAAAATATAAGAAAAAAACAAGTGTCAAGAGTTTAAACAGGTGCACTTATAAAAACAAAAATAAAAGTATTTTGAAAATAGAGATCATCCCTTCCATCCCATCTACAAAACATTCATTCCACGCACACAGGTGACCACATACTCATATTCTCTCATATGTGCTTAAATACCTACAAACATTAGTTGATATAAGCCTTCAAACCCACTGGTAAATTACCTATATCTTTACCCCTATCAAACGAAGGTTATAGAATACACGGTAAAGACAGACATGCAGACAGGGACATGATTCACGATGGTGAGGTGCCCTTCCACCTTATATTCCTGGGCGTGACTTGGGCGAAGCACCTCTAAGAACCCTGATTTGGACGGAAGTTTGTGGAAGACACTCACTTTTTAAAAAGGGTATTTTTTTATCTTTACTTATAGATCGTTTGTTCTTACATAGTTATACAGTATTCGCTTTATTTCTTTATTTTTTCGCGCTTTCCGAAGTATCTGCCCCGACGATGCTGCAATTCGAGTAATGAAACCATATTATTGATTCTAAGGTGCCGGTTTAGTATGTGGCCTGCCTTTCGAATATGGCGTACGGAATTCTATCTGTTTTAGTATGTATTCTAACCTAAACTAATCTAACCTTACCTTACCTTACCTTACCTAACCTAACCTAACCTAACCTAGCCTAACCTAACAAGCCAGGTAGGCCACATACTAAACCAGAATAAAAAAAGGTAGGCCACATACTAAACCGGCACCGATTCTAATTTAGATGCATTTTAAAACTATGGACATGACCCTGAAAATATCAGGGAGGATCTTCTTCACTTTTACTATCTTCTTGTTCGTCATGGTTACTGCCATATAAAGAAGACGTGTTGGTGATCTTGATAATAAATCTAACATTTTAGGACAATGTGTGCAAACATAGTTTTTGTATACCGACAAATAATTTTACATTATTTGTATCATCCTTTTGAAAAGAATTTTCCTCAACTTATTATTAAAGTCTTAACTATTTGTTAGCAAGAAAAAAAATTCATAAAGTATCAAATTAGATTTAAAAAACTTAAAACGAAATCAAGATATAAAATGCAATATTGATTTACGTTTGCTTAAATCAACACAATTTCCAATACCAATATTAGTAAGCATAACAAATGCATGATTCATCCCTGCATAAAAAATTGTCTCTAGAATAATTCTTTTAAATATGTATTGCATATATCAATGTAGGAGACACGAGGCCCAAAACGCTATTCGATTTTACTTCTGTGCTTAGGGTATGAGAAACTTCCAATATTCGATGTTTCAGTAATACAAAACCGATATGTACCACAGGATTTTCTTGATACTGAATTTCATATCCCTTTCCCAGTTATTTTTCGTAACAATTATGTTCCTTATGTCTTTTCAAGAACTCTCTCTCTCTCTCTCTCTCTCTCTCTCTCTCTCTCTCTCTCTCTCTCTCTCTCTCTCTCTCTCTCTCTCTCATACACCTAGTTTAACTGGAAATTTCCATTACTGACTATAATACTTGTAATCATTAGATAGATAAGTTTTATTCGCCACCGAAGTATATTCATCCTCAAGATAGATCTTGCTGTTTGAATGATATATTTCCAATCTCTGCAATACTGTAATAGGCTTTCATTCTTTACAAGGCAAAACTATGGAATAATCAAAGATTTATAAAAAAAAAAAAAAGACTGTCAGACTTTATTGAAGGACCATGCAATATTTTTACAATAAACTGGTTAGAAATTAGTTGTTGTGACGTCATATTTGTTTTGAACACTTTGTTTATCCATATCTTTTTTCTTCCAGTTTTGGAAAGCTTTGATTGCGTTTATGCCTGAATCATATGATTTTTTTTTTAGTAATATATACATGCATATATATATATATATATATATATATATATATATATATATATATATATATATATATATATATATATATATATATTGGGAACACAACTTCTCTTTGATTCCTATAGAAATGTTCGTATTTCTGTATCTTCATTTTTTCCGACGTAAGTCTTTTGTTAAAGAAACGATGGTTATTCTTTCCCCTTTATTCTGATCACTAGCAGAAATGTTTAGCCTATATTTTTATTTACATATTCATGTTTGATCCTAACTTTTGTATTCATTTATTCATTCATTAGCTCGTTTTCGTCATTCCTTATCATCAATATCCCAATATTGCTTCTTCAAAGGAAACGAAGATAAAATGAAGGGAGGGCAGTTCCCTTCACAGACATCAACTCCCAAAACTCCATTTTACGTGTATCGAAAATAGGAAAAATAAAGAAAACCCACTTGATATTATAAACCCCTCTGACTCACACGTGACCTGACTGTGCCATTTCCCCAAGGCTGTACTTCAATTATGATTGATCGGGGTCCAACTTGATATAATATTTTAGTTATACAGAAATAAATTTATTTCCCATAAGTTTTATATCTTTTTTTTTTAATACGGGATATAAATTTGTGATTCATTTATAATTCAGGGTTGTATTCTATAGTGTTTGCCTATTTATTATCTTAGATATAAGTATCTATGTGGATGAGAAAGATTTTGTCATATATATATCACAGTTGCTTGCAATATCATTATTTTTCAGCTATGAAAGACTTCAGAGAATTAATATGTATATCAAGGTAGTCCTTCATAATATTGAAATCATGAAAAAATAACTGAATCCCTATTGTTCGGTAAATCTTGGTACTTGGACTGCAGATTTTTGTGGAAATCGTTTAAATACTGTATACTGTACATACGGTTATGTACCAATAAAGGAAAATTTCCAGTCAAATACACAGCTGGATAATTGTGAAAAATATAATTGTGATAGTTTGAAGTACATATGCATTCTAACTGCATAAAGAGAACCACCTTTAACCTTAAATATTTACGCCTATGTCATAAAAAAACCGGATTCATGAATTGAAGAAGTATAATATATTCATTATATCCAGGTAATTTAAATGTTTAAAGTTACATTTATCCCAATAAGATTCCCTAATGACTTCTTAATTAACTTCTAAGTCATGGGATCCTTCTGAAATAAGTTAAGATAATTCCCGCGTTCTCTGAAATTTTGTGGCAGACACAAATCAATGATAAGCATCAAATACGACGAGTTGAAAAAATAAAGCACGCATTTATGATGTAAGTAATATCAAATAAGTATTTGCCAGGCTGGCAAAGAGAATTTCCCTGCTAAATTGCACGAGGGGCTACATTCGAGTAGTTTGATTGCCATTCTTCAACACTACTTCCTGTAATCACACAATTGGGAATTTGTCAAAATGCAATCTCATAACGATCGTTAATAGTTGGGATTCCATCGCAAATAGATCTTTGAAAAAAAAAAAAGTTTGAAGATAATCAAGCTTATCCTTGGCGAACGCCATTTCTCAGACGATGAACAATGTAAAGTCGATTCTATGAAACAAAAAGAGAAAATGCGTTCATTATATAACCATGACATGCATTTTTTATCAAATTCATGAATGATATGATACTATGCTTAAAGGTATGGCATAGATTATACCAAAGAACCTTTTTCGTTTTCGTAAGTGTTTGCTCTCTCTCTCTCTCTCTCTCTCTCTCTCTCTCTCTCTATATATATATATATATATATATATATATATATATATATATATATATATATATATATATATATATATATATATATATATATATATATATATATATATATATATATATATGTCTGTGTGTGTGCGCGTGCGTGTGTGCGTATACATAGATGTGTTTATGTGTTTAAGCATTGTAAATTGGATAGTAAACCAGAGTAATGCATCGTAAATAGAATAAATTTTATTTCTAGTTTATCTGAAAACAATGAGCTTGGTAGATTGCAGTTTCTAAGCATTTAAGAAATTGTGAACACTTGTGTGATAAGTTTTAAACCCGAGTCTGTACTCAGATATCATTTGTCATTTGATATAAAAATTGATTAAACTGTTCACATTTCTAAATTGTTACTGTATATGATTTTTTTTACTGTTTTTGTGTGTGTGTGTGTGTGTGTGTGTGTGTGTGTGTGTGTGTGTTTCCTTAGGTTAAATTTTATAAGACTAGAAATATTGTAAAAATAATTTAGATTGTGAGATGAGTTTTGCTCATGTCAATAAAGCGTAACTACTTATTAACAGCACACAAATTATATAACATCTGTGATTTCGAACTTTTGGCCGTTACCAGTTGTTTCCAATAAGGATCGTTTTCTTCTTCAATAGTAGTTAAGCAGTTTTGCCGAGTTAGCTGGGAATAAATACGTGTGTTGGTGTTACCCGTAATTTTCGCTACAGGAGTGCGTTCTTGTCAGTGACCATCTAGTTGTGCTCTATTGCCGTCCAAACTCCAAACACGTACACCAATCTTCTTAAAGGTATTTGGTTACTTCAGCGTTTAATTGTGAAGATATAGGTTTCATAAAAACTGTTTATTTTTAGAGGTACGAAAAATGGGCAGACCTTTCTGGAATGGTCGAACTTGATTGGAATGCCTTTTTAAATGTACGTAACCGATGGGTTGTCATTGATATCATGTCCATCTTCGACTTTGTAGTCAAATTTTGATTTACTTGTACCATTGAATATTAAATAGTGCTTGATATTCAATAATGTTAACTGTATGACTGTGTAATAGAAAGTTATTTCGTTTTTATTATCGAGTCTTACAGTTATCTGATGTCGTATGTGTATCCTGTAGTTTTCTACATTCGTATGTCGTATGTGTATCCTGTAGTTTTCTACATTCGTTTCTGGACCATGTAACCTAAGTGAATGTTTCTTAAATGTTAAACCTAAATGAGTTATATTTTCCTTATTTTGCATTTTAGTGTTTAAATCTATTTTCATGACATTTCATTTTAGGATTCGACCTCTTCAGAGAAAATTTGAATGGTTTGTTCATATCAACGACGAGGCCTTTTATATACTTATATTCTAGGACACTAGCGAACATTTCTGGTGGTATTTCAATTACTAATGTTGGTTTATGACTTTACATTAATTGGGATTTGGTTAATTATCCCCCCCTACCGTTCACTGCAGCATTTATATGTTCTGTATTAAAATTAATCACATTTTCCATGGTGATTCCCTAGGTGCAAATTTAAAATTTTATGTTTTAAAGAGTAAAATGTTAAAAGTTTTAGTAAAGGAAAAATCTTACGTACTTTGCTTTTCTTATGTTCTAACTTTTCTTATTGAAAGCAGCATCTAAATTCAAGCTAATTCCCCTATATAAAAACTTCCTCTCGGTTGTTTCTCGGTCACTAATAAATTCGGCAATAATTCATTTAGAATAATAAAATCAATATTCCTCATATTTTTACCCAAAAGACCTTTGCCCTTCGTGTCCCACCCAGTCAACTACCAATTCTCCTTAAAAGGTCTTTGACGCGACGCCTCATACCCACTCAGAAAGCCCCTCTAACCCAAGCCGCCGAATTAAATTTGGTCGTCTTTCCCACACAATCGATTACCATTAACGTTAGGTGCCAAAGAGCTCTTCCTCCAATTTGCCAAGTGTGGGTACACAATTTGACTGTCCTACAGTATACTGGGGTCTCTTCTCTCTCGACGCGTGATTGTTTTCTTCATTATTACTAGATCTACAGACTGCAAGTGCTCAGACTTTAATAATTCCCATATCAATAGATGAATATGCATAAAAAAAACACTGTAGAATTACATTTTTAACATCTTTGGGTTCAAACCTGTTTTTCTTACAGATTTGACTTACTATTTTATGGCTAGTGTCTTTTAACTAAATAATTTTTCTTAAATGATATATAAACCGGTTAAATAGCAATTCAGTTCTTAAACTGAATTAAGACTTTATATTCCCAAATTCATTAGGGAGCTATACTCTTGGAATGTTTCAAGGTAACATCAGCTCTTTTCCTAATCAAAGGAATTTAATCAAGTTGTTAAGACTGTTGACACCATTAGTGTTCGTGGTTTTTTTTTCCCACAAGTTTTGTTAAAAAGAAACTAAAACGAAGAAAGTGGGTTATTGTTTTCTATTTAGCCTACCATAACAAATCTACTAGTCCTGTTCGCCAGAAACTTTTATTCTAAAATATCTGTCTTCTGGATACTACAAAGATATATAGAATATTACTCTCACTGACAGTCTCAAATCAAAGTCCTATAACCCTGTATATCTATTTCAAACCTTGATAGCAAATAGTTAAAATTCCTTCAACCGTATGCTCGAGCCATACCTGGGAAGGAGACCTTCCTTCCTGAAATAAAGTTGATGGGCTAATATTGTTATCACGCGCTTAAACACGATTCTGACTATTTATCTTCTATTGCTTCTGCTCTTCCTCGTTTACTTTGAGGTCCACTTTCTATCTGGGTGCCTATTTTATTAATAGGTTTCTTGATGGGCTTTTGAATATATATGAATCATTTTATTTATATCTTTCTAAATATTGTCAAAGTCTTGCAACTGTTTACTTCCCCGAACAATTAAAAAATATTTGGATTCTGTGTATTAGAAAATGTCCTTCCAATATCTTGGCTGCATTTTAGTTCGTCAATCTGAATCCTTCTGTGTTCCGACATTTGGATGTCACTTGATATATAAAACTGAGAGCCTCTTTTTCATTTTTATGCTTTCCATTGAAGTGCAGGTCAAACATATTTTTTCATTCGGAACATATTTGAGTATATCTCTTAGAAGTTAAAATTTTGTGGGTGTAGTAACAAACAAAATGGAAGTTTTTATTATATTTTGCTGCATTAAAAAAAATCTTCATTGAGCAAGTTATCAGATACATTGATTCCAAAGGTATGTACAACGATTTTCAAACCTCCATATATAAAAGGCCCTCCCCCGGGAAATGGTGCTGTCAATGCACCTCATGGGGTTCACTGTATAGTTTACTGTTTAGAATCTGATTAGATGTGATAGGCTCTCCATTGATAATCGTTCGGAGTTTTCAGTCATATTTGCATTTTGTTGTTCAAGGGTTATTTTTTTACTCTACATCCAGTAATCGTAATTCTAGTTTTTAAATTTTGTGAACAGATGCTGGTATTCAGAACAGATAAGAGATCACTTGAAAATAGAATCTGCAAGATAATTTCCTTAATTCGTGACTTTTCCGGAAATCCTGTGAACTGCTGTTTTTGAAAGAAAGCTAAAGGGCTAACCTTTGTTAGTAAAGAAATAAAATCAGTATGTTCCATTTTTTTGTTTTTTCTACTCCCCGAAAGTAACCGTGTAATTTCTCTCCATATATTACTTTCCGAATGACCCCCTTACAACTTCTCCACCCTTGAAGTACTAAGGAATTATACACATGGAAGAAAGTTTTCCCTCGAGGTACGCAGCCAAGATTTACTCAGTTATGAGGAGTTTTCAAGAGTGTTCATGTTTTTCTTTAGGTTTTCTTTTGTAGTTTGTATGTCTAGGAAAAGAAATTACGGACTATGTTTTTCTTTTTTTTAAGTAGACAGTCTGTTTGTTTATTTAAGTACTAGGTGTATATTGCTTAAAAAGAAATTTATTGCTGTTTATTACCGAAGTTTTTTTTTTCTTTGGCCATCCACAGTGTTTAGAAGTTAGCTTTTATTGATAGCGTATAATGGTATATATCGACAAGCATAAGTTTTACAATACACTTTTTACTTGCTTGCTTGTTTTGGGTTTAAATCCAACCCTCCACTGAAGTAGAGTGAACTACTTCTCGGGCGGGTCCATATTAATCATCTAACGAAACATTTTCATTAACTTGTACAATTCTTTGATTGTAGCATCTTCCAAATCATATGATCTTGTGAAAAATAATGTCTTTAGTTTCTTCTTAAATTCAATTTCTCCCTTTAGGTCCTTCATTTCAGTTGGCAGTTTATTATAATGTCTAGGCGCACAGTAGCTAAAAGCCCTTTCACCAAATTTACTATTTGTACTTGGTTCAGATAGCCTATGTTTGTCACTCGTGTCTTATGTTAAAATTTGTTTCTAGTTTGTTCAGGCATTCTTTTAAATATTTTGGTTCATTTTCGTTCAGTATCTTAAACGTTTGTAAGAGTAGCTTGTATTCAATTGACACTTTAGGCTCTGAGAAAGGACAAAAGTCTTTGTTTGACATAAGATCCCCACGTCACTTCAGTGTTGAGTTCCGTAAGATTGCGATTAAGTAAATTAGTCATGCAAACACTGGCAATTAGAACTAAATAAATACGTTCATTGGTTTAAGCTTGACCGGGGTGGGAATGCTCTTTTAAGCTACCTTTTGTCTGTTATATTGTTAAGCTCATTTGCACACGAGCGTAGAAGTGATGGTTGGTTCATAATGTCTAAACCGAGAAAGACTAATTGTTTAAGTCTACTTCCCGAACTCTTAAAATCTAAAGAAAATATTAGAACGTTTATTCAGTCTTTGGGATATTAAACATGCTACCTAAACGTATGCAAAATTAAGATTAATAATGCTTTGCGTATAAGAAGTTTATCTATTAACTCGTGAGATTCATGACCATATATATAAAGTAATTTGGATTTCATGGGCATGTTTACCCTTCGTTGAGAAGTTAACACGGGATGTAATTGCATTGCAATATTAGTTTTGGTTTTCTTTGAACCAAAATCTTTTCACAAGAATTATGTATACTGCACATAAGGGTTTCTCCTAAAATTTAATAGCAAAGATGATCAACCTTAGATTAGCAGTAACTTAGACAGCATAAAACACGTGAGAACTGGTTCATCTTGAACGGGTAATTGCCTTTAGTCCCTCTTCATGGCAAATGGGGAAATTAATAATCTATGAATTTATTGTACACAGGATATGCATACATATATATATATATATATATATATATATATATATATATATATATATATATATATATATATATATATATATATATATAAAAAGCTTATATTTAAAATAGTAAATAGTCATGAATAATCCATAATTTTCTAGTCTAAAATGGTTCAGGTGCCTAGTTTTTCTTTGAACTAGTCACTATGACTTAATTCGAATATCTTGGTCGGATCAGTGACCTAGCCATCTCTCTCTCTCTCTCTCTCTCTCTCTCTCTCTCTCTCTCTCTCTCTCTCTCTCTCTCTCTCTCTTCGTTGAGACCAAGAAGTCTGTTTTCTTATCTGAAAGGCTGTAAGTTAAATTATTAATGTCGAGGTACCTCATCTTACTCTGTGGGGATCATTAATAGTTTGTTCTCCACTACTTTTTCAATTAACCAACCATATCTTTTTATTTTTTTTTTACCAATGTGAGAGCGTATTGAACATGATAGCAAAAATGTTTTCAGGATTGCCTCGCATTTTGCTTTATTTTTCATAGTATCTATTCTAGTAGTTTGACAAGATCATTGGGTTACCTTCTATATTCATTAACCTTTACATTAGAATAAAATTAAGTTTAGTGTGGGCCTGTTCCAAGATCTTATTTATTAGATAATGCTAAAAGAGTAAAAAAAAAAAAAATTCTGTCGCTCCTTAACCACAAACAGATATAAAAGCAAATGATACTAAGGAAACTAAATGCCCTCCAGTTATAGGTCGCTGTAATGGAATGATAATACCAACGTAAATTGTAGCTTCGACCAAGGTGATTACCAGGGTTACAAGCCCTGGTCAAGACTGTGGGATGTCCTTTCCAAAGATAACGGTACCCTACTTCATGTAGGAAATCTGTTCATCTATATATTTGACAAGACGCAGAAGTTGGCTATATTAGAATTTTTTTTATTTCATTTATGATGTTTATTCCCTTTTTTATTCGATACTTTGGTAATTTTATTTTCAACATATATCAATTTCAGTGGCGATACTTTCACAAAATATCTTTTCACAGATCATAAGATAATGACAAGAAAATCTATTAAAGTAAAGGGCAAATGATTGATTACAGAAATAATTTGCTTTTATGGTTTAAGATTTCTGGAAATGCTTTTTATATATATTTCAGACACTGGTGTCTGTGAGATATCATGAGAATCTTAATTTTCAAAGGCATGACGACCATAAGTTGGTCTCTATTTATAATTTTAATTCAGGTCCCATCTCTCGAGGTGCACAGTACGAATCTCCAAATCTCCTCGCAGCGTCGTCGCTTCGATCCCTATCTGTACTCGTTATTAATCCCCTCAACACACAGTACCTCTGAACCCTTGGCAGTTATGTCCAAGGTCTATAGACCTTGGTTATGTCTTGCTATTCAACCGCTGTCGTCTTTAGCCTGATGCTGCTCTGCGCAAATTAGCATTCCTATTTCCAGCTCTGGATGTTGTGGACTAAACTTCCATCCAAACACATGTCAACAACACCGTTCTACTGCATGGAAATCCCTTGCAACTAATCCTGTTAGGGAACAGACGTGCATACCGGACGGAAATGCTTCTTTTGACATTCTTAACTGTTTAAGGTGAGCAGCACCATTTTAACATTTGTGACTGAGTCATCAGTCATCGTCCGATATTCATTGAGCCGGACTGACGAATGGCCAACTTCCCTCTAGAATACGGTTAGGCATAATGTCAAGGTTTGTGAAAACCATATTGAAGGGGAATGTTATTTTCTCTATCTCCCCATTACGCAAGGAAAATGTAAAATGAGTCGTGCTACTAAATGAATCTCAGACTTTAGTACCATAATTCTATTGAAAAACAATTTATTCATTATTATTCTTAACTAATTAACGTTTGACTCCTACCATGGTCTGAGTGAATGCAATAGTATTTCAGCTGGCCTAAACAAAAACCAATCTTAAGTCTCTCTATCAAACTCTTATTTATGTGCATGCGTGTTTACTCATAAGCCTCCAGACACTAGTTCCCTCGAGATACAACCGGACCCAGAGTCAAGGTCAACAACCATCACTTCCGTACGCCTTTCTCTGCCCGATGAGCTAACTGTAATGTTCACCCCATATTACTTTAGATAAAAGTTGGAATACGATCTTGGAACTAAATGGCAGAGTAACAATCTTTTTGTTTCTATCAAGGTGTCTTGATTGTGCAGTTTGTCTACTGCATAATTAAACCACCAAGGTTAGTTAAACCCATTGATTCTGGAGCATTAAACAAAAAAAAAAAAGGTTTATTATGAAGGGATAATGCTAGATACGCGTCTTAAATATCCTACAATGTAACTAAAATTCGTGAAAAGATAATTTTAAGCAGTTAACTTAAATATTGAGTCTAGTTACCTGATACCATCTTAAAGCACTTATAATGCAAATGAAAATCATAAGCAGAAAGAATGACACAACTAGAGGGGGAGATTTAATGTAGTTGATTACTTGGAAATACACCCAGTATAGGATAACCTTTATTAATACTTCCAGTATAACATATTTAGTTTTCTAGATTTAACCCTTATGATTATCCTTTTCTTGTGCCACATAGATAACCTGTTCTACAGAAGTGGAAAAATCATATAGGTCACTATCCCTGCAGCCTTCTAAACACTAAGAATATATGAATATCTGTAGAATATGAATAAATTCCTTTCATAATGGCCAAGTCTAATGAATTTTGACTTGAAACAACCCACCATCTCGTCAGGAATTTCAGAATGGCAAAGTTCATCAATGGATGCTTGAGCTGTGAGCTTACAACTTGACTCCAAAGTTGTCCGGAGCATGAACTTACAAAAATTACAGAATTATAATGATTTTTTGTAATGGATACAAAATCATTATTTGCCTATGCAAGTCAAACGTTTCAACCTGCTTTTATGAGCTTGTGGCTAATTAAGATTCCAGTCACTATATACAAGCTTTAAAACGTGCTGGTGGTTTTTATAAGCATTGTCGCCATATATAAAAAAAAGACTATAGAGGCTTTAATGTTTTCAAAGCTACTCCGGTTTACCTTGATTCCAACATCCCTTCTCGAATTGTCCATTAAGAATCTTGAAGGGGATGTTCCCTTGACCTTGTGGTGTTGTTCAGTAGCTGAGTAAGACTTCGTGAAGGACACCAGAACCAGTCTCTCTTTACTCATCTTCTGACCATGGGCTCTTGATTTATCCCCTTTCATTGACAACCTTGCATTGCAGACGAAGGTAAATAAACTGTCCACGGAAATAGTATTTTGAAATATTTAAATGACTTTTAATAACTTTTTATATTTGTATGCTTAAAATGTTTGTTCATAACAGTTTTTTTTTTTTTTACTAAATGTCGATTCCCTCTTACTTTAATGTATAAAATTTAGTTACATTAGCCAGAAAATATTTATGGATATGTTTTATTTGATTTTAACTTAGTTTGGTTGTTCTAGTTTGACTCTCGTCGTCCCGTCTGACGCATTGTGTGCATAAAGTTCTTATTTTGATGGAAAATTAAAGACTAATAAAGGGGAAAGAAAATAACAAAATCTAAATACTTAGAATTCCACACCTATTAACAGAATACCCTTTGACTATTAGGTCCTGCCTAATAGATCCTAATGTTAAATGCATCACATGTTAATCATATGTTAGCCTTAAACCCGGTCATTCTATCATATTAAAGAGTCTATCTACAATAAATTGTGCAAGTGGCATTTCAGAGGATTAAAAACGGTATTAGCATTTTTTTTTTTTTTTTAAACTGGCTTCTTTCAAGTTTGCTGGTCTTTTTGCATAGGCTGAGTTAACAATGATAAATCGTGATTTAAACAAAATGCTATGAATATTTTTCACTTTAATATGATGAATCAGTCATTTGTTCTGTTAACTAATATTAAATGGCGACAAGCTACTGTAAAAGTAGTTGGTATGGCCAAATTAGTCTCTCTTCTAACATTTTCTCTTTGTAATAGTTACAAGAGGGTAGCTTTCGTGTAAAGGAGGAACATGAACTCCAAAGGAACTTTTGGCCAAGGCTAAAACTCCCTAATGGTAAATGTTTGGCAGACACACTTGCTCTGCTATATCAAGTTTATCATCTTGGATACAGAAAGATAAAAATATAAACAACCTCTTGACTCCATCGTTTATTTAACCAAAATTACATAGAAAAAGAGGGAAAATAACGCTGTATTGCTAAGAAATCAAACTTGGATGGTAAAAATTAAATTGACTCCATCGTTTATTTAACCAAAATTACATAGAAAAAGAGGGAAAATAACGCTGTATTGCTAAGAAATCAAACTTGGATGGTAAAGATTAAATTGATATGTGATTGGTTGTCTTTCTTTAGATTATCATTGTTTTATAGTTATATAGTGAAAATGTTGAAATACCTTAGTTACGTAAAAGCCTTAATGCTCAACAATACTTGCGACGTCGCAAGTATGGTGTAAATCTTGTAATGTATATTCTGTTGAAATACATTTATTAATGTGTCTGAGATTGATCATTTACTTTTTAGGTTCAATGTTTCTTTTTTCATAAGACAGTAAAAACTTTTCAACTTTGATATACAGAATTTTGTTCAGATATGCAAACCAGTTCTTCCTTCATACGA
>NC_090739.1:38570452-38634731 GCF_036898095.1 Palaemon carinicauda | reverse complement strand
TCCTTCATACGAAAGCTTTACTTCAGCGATTTTGGGTGCAGTTCAACGAGGTCATTCGTCATCCAGGTCGTTCGTATACCAGTGGTTGGCATTCCATAGGAAGTTAAATTATTTCCTGTATGTAGGATCTCTCTCTCTCTCTCTCTCTCTCTCTCTCTCTCTCTCTCTCTCTCTCTCTCTCTCTCTCTCTCTCTCTCTCTCTCTCTCTCTCTCTCTACTGCAGGTATTATAATGGGGTCTTTGCAGTGTCCATTTTAGGCTTCTAATTTAAATTCCAACTGCCCTTCCATCTTTTTGCCCAACTTACATCATCTCTTATTTCATACAGTAACTACGCAGTTTTCCCCCTATTGCTATTCGTCGGCGAATAGTTATCCCAGCCAAAGCTTCGAGCAATATGACCTTGATTCCTTTAGATAAAACTGGTTTTGAATGTCCACTTAATACATTGCTCACGTATACCAGACCAGAATTATTTGAATTCTAATTAACCTGTTGTCACCAGATATTTCCTAGTCTGTTAGTAGTAGTTATCACAAAATGTACCCACTATTCCATTGCGCAGTTGTTTATTCCTGTTCTTACTGTAAGAGCTGCTTCAACCTTGCTTCAGATTAAGGCTTGCCTTTCAGGTTCCATGTTCACCAGTAACTTCTCTTGTATGCTTGATAGAATTTAGTTGTTAAACCTTTGTTTTTTTTTACTTAAATTACCGTGAAATGCCACTTTTCTGGGAAGTTTTTGTCTAGGCTTGACGTGACTGGTTGTAGACAAGAGCATGGTTGCAATCTTTTAGCTTTTAAGAATTTTTAGAGATAGACAAAGCTCTCCAAATTTAGCTTTACTTATAAATAATGAAAATTATGGGAGGATAAATTTCTACCTCTCGTCGTGATAGAGCCTAGAAATTAAGTGTAAAACAAAAATTGGAACTTAAAAGTTCAATCATTCCTCCCACTCCTAGTTCAAATATTATCCCTTACTTATTTATAAGAATGGACATTTAAGTGTCTGGAATGCAAGGTATACAGCATACGTAGGTAAAAAGAGTACCCAAGTACTTAGTTCCTATATTTTCTCATCTGCTGGTTCAGTATATCGCACCATTGCCCTTTTCCCAGAGAACCCGAAAGCTCAATCCTGATGCGGGGTAGTTGCATACATGATTTTGAGCTCAATTTCCATGCTAGGGGATAATTGTCAGAAACTTTGCATCTTAGGTGGATGGCACACCTGCTTTTCAATATTCAGACTTAATCTGGTAACAATGAAACAGGCTAGAGGTACCACATTTTGGAACTTTTTAATGAGCGAAGAGTAAAATATAAAAATTGACTGGCATCCATAAGCTCCAAATTAATCTTCTAAATCACTCCATTGGCTTCCCTCGGCTCATTGAAATTCGCTGTCGGGCACAGTAAATTTCTGGCACAGTAAATTTCTGGGACCTCTCCATTTTATGAGAGCTAATATTTGGAATTTGGGTGTGAACTAATGCCCAAAATATACTCGACTGTGTATTTCTTCTCAAAAGAAATACATAGAATAACAAAATGGATCAGAAGTTTAAACTTGAAAAAAAAATAAAAATAAAAATAAAAATCCTTATATGTAGGATTATAGCTGTCAAGAGTAATCTGGCCTTTTGCTAAAAAAAGCACTTGGATCTTGGAAGGAGGCCAACATGAATGAAGATCATTCTCACCCTTCAGATTTTGACTGTCCTGTCACTGCCTGTCTAACCAAACCCACTAATTGTACTCTTAATCACACCTTCGTAATAGTTATGTTCATTCACCTCTGTCTTTCAAAGGGCTAGGTTATCTCTCATTTTAATAACAATAATTCACCTGCCTCCTCTTATGTTATTCCAACCTTACTGAAAGTTCGTTCGCGTTTATTACTTTAGGCATTAACTCTTCGGTATTACACACTTTAAAGTTTATATCATATTTAACCTTTTCTGAAATTTTGTTCAATGTTTTGCTTGTTTTTGTTATTGGCAATTTCATTCTGAAGCCGCATGGATCCTGGCATATCTGTATAGATCCATGATTATGAAAATGGAGCTTCCGTTGATCTTTGAATATCTGCTGAAAGTCGGGTAAAATTTTTGATACCGTCAATATTTATAAAATCGCCTAGAATCGAAGTCTTTAAAATTGTTGATTCTTAGTACTTTCTCCACATAAGAATCTATTTGGCCTTAAGAGTATCCTATCCTGTCTTGTTAGCAGAAAGTTTCGCCAGTATCACTTTAGTATAACATATAGAATGTAACTCCTTCATCGTATTAACGTGCTCGTTATTGGAAATCGGTCCTTCTTTTAATATGCTATTTGCACCTCTCCCATCGGCGTCCAGTGAACATTAAAGGTTAAGCTTTTTTTTTTTTTTTTTTTAATTCTTCTCTAAGAAACTCCATTGCATTACACTACTTGACATTTTCTAACTAGCCTTATATCCTCTCCTTAGCAGGAGACTTTCATATGCCTTGGTTTTTTTTTTTTTTTTTTTTTTTTTTTTTTTTTATGGACTTTTAAAACCTTATTGATAGCTTCGACATATCCACCAGGATAAATCTATTCGATAATTTTTTGGGGGCTAATCTGCCCATAACAAGAAGACACTTTTATATGCAATGTAAATAATAGTTTTCTGCAGTCTTTTTCTTAGTTGGCCTAATACAGCATCCTCACGTTTATTGAATACATACTGTAGGTGTTCATAGCCAAATGTCTAATTTACGAATCCCTTGTGTTTACCCATACCCGATGAGAGTACAGTTTAGTTTTCTGTTCCTTTCCTTTCTTTTTACGATAAAAAAGAATACTATTTTCAGAGTACCAGTTATGTTGGGTACAATTATGCAGTTGGACACAGGAATTCTTGGCAAGCACATCTTGCTCTGAGGAAGTGCACCCTGTCTCGCTTCTACTGACCGGAGAGTTAGTGTGTATGAATGAGTGTGTATGTGTAACTTCGCCGACTATTGATGCCATCTCTTCCTACACTTTTCTATTTGGCTACTCGCCACGCAGTAACCTTCGTAGCACGAAGTATTTTCGACTCTCTACCTCATGGAGGGTATTATCAGATGCCCACGAACCCAAAAGACTTTCCCCCTTAAACCACCATCACTATGCCCTTTGGCACATATACTTTCAATTACTCCTGCTTTGAACTTCATAATGCAGGGGCCACATTTCAACGACTTACGGCATTTCTGGAACCTACCATTGTGCACATATTAACGTTGATTACGTACTAATATCCTTCCTTTCCAAAGAGGATCGCCTATTCATCATCCTCGGGACCTTGACCACGAGCAGCAGAACGGCCTTTTAATCGGGTACGACAAGTGTACCTTTGGTGCCAAGGAAGCAACATTCTTGGGTCATCAGATCACTCTGGAAGGCATTGACTCCCTCCCTTCGAAGGTATTCCTCGTGCCCTAGACTGTCGAAGCACTGCAGGAGTGCTTAGGCATGGTATACTATCGCTGGTTCTTGACAACACCAGCTGTCACACTCACCCACTTCCTGAGATTCTCTCCAGGGCAAATCCTAAAATCAGGAGTATGCTGCTTGAAAAAAAAAAAAAAAAAAAAAAAAAAAAACTTATCAACTGCGGTTGCTCTCTCATTTCCCGTCCCAACTGCACCCTTCCTACTCAACACAAATGACAGTAACAGTGCCATTGGGGCACTACTCGAACAAATGAACGAATCTCTATACCCCTTGGCCTAATACAGTACTGTAGAAACCTTTCATAGGTGGACTCCAGGTACTCTACCTTCCACCACAAACTATTTGCATTCTATTTGGCTGCATGTCACTTCAACTACTTTGGGGGGGGGCACATTATTTGACATTTGCACGGACCAAATGCCCCTTGTTTATGGTTTTCATTTGACAGTCAAATACCTGGTCAGTGCCAACATCTTCCTGCCATAAAACTGTACCATTCAATAAATCCCTTAGCCGATGTCCTATCCAGAAACACGCTGGCCGCTGTCCTACTGGGAATGGATTTGAAGGCCCTCAATAACTCAAATGCCACTTCCTTAAGTGATGTCTGAATTTGTAAGCCACGTCCACAGTTACCTGTTCCCATGCGCCAACATGTTCCAATTGATCCTTGGCTTCTCGCTCCCCTCGTGCTAATCTACTGCGGTGTTACTGAAGTTGAAGTTCATATGGCATGGCATTAGTAAAGATGCCAATAATAGTCATACATCAAAAGTTCATAAGACATCGATTCAAGTGTGATCCTTTTTTATCAGATTGGATTTTTTTTTTGCACGTTGACGCAGTTGGTTCCCATACACGTCACAATAACCCAACTTAGCTTTTCAGTCTCCAATCTCTCCACTCTGTGGCCTGAAGCAAGATGCAACCTCTGCCTCACGTATGCAATATTTTGTTACATAAAAAGTAAAAATCTATTGCAAAAAACTTTGTAATTGGTCCAGGATAATATTGAAAGTGTTACCTCTGCTGATACCAGTAGTAACTTGTTATACACAATCACGTATACTGTTATGGGCTACAGAGGAAATTAATTTTCTGAGTTTGCCACTAACTTAGGAATTTACAGTACATTTCAATGGCTTACCAAATGTCTTGATTCAGTTGATGGTGAATATTTTGCTCAAAATGTCTTCAGTTTGATCAGTATCTCAGAGGTTTAATAAACTAAAGGATAGGAAGTGTGTCCATGGTCAAAAAGCTAATAAAGGATGCCATTTGGAAAAAAACTTAGTGGCTTTGATGATCTAGATTTCCAAATATTCTAAAGCAATGTGTGTGTTAGGCAAGTAAGAAACCTTTAGATGATATTGCTGCTCTGAGCACTGGACGTTAATAATTAGTGTTTTCTCCCGAATTCCTCAAATATGATCGAGACCCCAATCATAAAATGCATTTACGATAACGTGAAGGATTGTTATTGTGAAAATAAGATTAATACAGAGCTTAACCGTATCACCTAATTGAAAGGAAACTTCCAGTGCTTACCACGAGTATTCTATTTGGTCTGCAAGACAAGGCAACTAAAATAGATAATTGTGATCCTAAACTCTTGTAAAATAAATTTAAGTGATGAAGGGACCCTTAAGTGAAATCTAATTATCCTTTGACTATTTGAGTTGACATAAGTTTGGTGAAGTAGCTCAGGTCAAATTATTTAAGGACAACCGTAATAGTTATCAAGACTCTTCGTCCTTAATTCCGTTTGTTAGAGGAAATTGGGTGGTTTGAAAAAAGAAATAAACGTCTCTGGGATAGTGAGTTGTATAAATGAGATTTATTCCAGGATCCCAGATTGAAAAATACTTTTAATAACCGAGGTGCTCTTGCGGGGAAGGTTATCGGGCTAAATGCCTGTTGAACAACTACATACCCACCCAAGTGAAAAATTTCTTCCCACCTGTTTAGGATATGTTATGTAGTCTCGGCTTACACCCTTGCTGAGACCAGTGCTTTCCATGTCTGACGAAAGAGGGATTTAACGAACATTTTATACATGTTACTTTGGAATTATTTCAGATATTTGCATCTTTGTTGGATTCTTTTATACAAACAGAAATTTGAAGTAGAGTGAACCCCTGTCGACCTCACGCGTACATTAAGACTAATCTGCCTGAATTTACCATGGATGTCTTGTAAGGTGTACAGAAATGTTAAATTGGCATTCTCATTTAGCTACGTATGAAATTCTGCCTTCTATTTCCTTTTTGTTTTCACGGGTAAAGTAGACGTGAAATAATTTAATTAGATGTTGCTAAGGAGATTCTCTTATTATTTGTTCTAAGTAAAATTAGCTTAGAGTAAATTTAAGAATATCTTGCTGCATTTTATTAATTCCATAAGTGTGCCCAAATAGTTAAGAGACCCATTTACTACCTTTCAGAGCGTAACTACTATTTAATAGTGGTGCCTGTACAGAGTATACTGTGCGATGTTTACTTCGGTTACTTTGGAAGTTACCCCTGACGGGACACACGATTACTTTCGCCCTCCACTGCGAACATTTAACTCCAAAGCTTCCTTATTAGTTTTGTATGGGGATACTTGTTGCTCCATTCTCTAGGTATGTATAAAATGTAGGACCTTCGCGATCATCATCCCTACCTTTGGATTGATGAATGGGCGGTAAGGGGGATCGCCTGGATTTGCTTCTCTTTGTAATACTTTCGCCTGTGAAGCTGATGTTGTCGACTATCAGAAAATTCAACAACGCTTATGGAGGATCCTTTTACTTGAACAAGCAGCGCAAGGCATTCTTTGAGGTAGATCTCGTCCTCTTGGTACACCGAACTAGACTTTACAGTTGCCATTTTAAAAATGCGTATTCGCCGAACCTATGAATAAATAAGCTTGCACCCTATTAATTATTATCTATTTACATTATTTTCAGCAAGATACTATGAATTACATCTTAATTTCAACTAATTACCTTTGATCTTGTTGGGTGTTAATTCTTTCAAATTTTTTCGTAGGTTCGAGTTATTTGAACGTAGGAAGAGCTTGGTAGTCAGTGCTGATGATACCAACTTTCGGGTGACGTTATTTCTCGCCGTATAGAATTTATGCTTTAAGATATAATTTACCTTAATGAATATTGTTTATAAATTGTTTGGCATAGATTCGTATTTTTCTCATTTCGAGTATGGGGACCCTGACAGGATTCGGTGATTTTGTTCAGTTTTGCGCCCAGATGTTTTTTCTTGATAGGTATGATCGTGATTATTCGGTGTTTTCATTCGAGCTTTACTAGATTTTTTATAAGTTTTCGTCTTATAGTTTTGTATTAGTTGTTTGGAAATATAACTTCCATAATGTGGGGTACGCTTAAAGTTCTTCTTAATTCTCGTCAATATTTAAGGAAATGTTACTGGAAATTATAGAAAGATTATAAGTTTTGATAATTTGTCGTTGTTGAAGAGGGATAAGTTAAAGCTTCATTTGAGAATTGCATGTGTAAATTATAAGATTTGAATACAAAAATTTTGTCCTAACAAGTTTGAAGAGTGGAGTTTGGAGGAAGAAGAGAAGGCTGAAATATAGCTAAAGGAGTGTCATGATTACGAGGATGAATTACTGTCATGTTTATTGGCTGTTAAAACTCCTGTAGTTGGGTCTCTTGAGGTCTATTGGTGATCAGTGTGGCTCGCAGTTTATTAAGAAGCCCCATTGCTCCCTTGCCTAGTTATAATAGTTCTGATGATAAAGATTTGCAAAGGTTTTTCAGTGAGTTTGAAGATACTATCAGTAAATCTAATTACCCTAAGTATGACAAAATTGTTGTTACTGAAACATCAGATAACCGGTAGTAGTCTTCTTTTGGTTAATTCGCTTGAAGCGGATAAGCAAGGTTATTCTTTTGCATAGGTTTTTCATTGAGTTTGAAAATACTATCAGTAAATTTAATTACCCTGAGTTAGGTGTTGAAAGACAGTGGTTGTCAAGCAAATATAATTTCTAATTATGTTGCTGACAACTTAAGGAAGATCTCCAACTTTAAATGGCATTAATTCTTCTTTTTTCATTGCTTTTCTGCGTTTTTTTTTTAACTATTCTACTAAGTTAGTGGAGGCTAACATTGAAATCAATGGTGTTATGAATGTTATTCATGCAATTTGTATTCCAAGGATTAGTAATAAACTTCCTAAATTGTGTAAAGTAGTTAATGGTTTCAAAAATAGGTTATTCACTTGCTGATGAAGATTTCTTATGATAATTCTATTGATGGGATAGATGTTATTCTGGGTTCAAAATCTTGCTATTGTCTACCTCAAAGCGAACACTTGTTTGCTATAGAAAGAACTTCTATTTGCTCATGCAGGGGTATTACTTCAGGGTAGCATAGATCAGCTCCTTGGAGGTCTTTCAGATAGAAGTAATTCATCAGATAGAAGTAATTCTGGTAGCAATTTAACTTTAGTCCCAGGGTTTAATATTCAAAATATTACTTATACTAACAGGTGTTGTTTAATGTCTGACTTGCCTGTTGAAGAAAGTTTGCTTTCCACAGAATTTTCAGTGTTAGGCGAGAAGGGTAACTTAATAGAATCTCAGCTTGAAATCGCTTTAAATCATGTGTTGGAGGACAATTGTTCTAAATACATTACCTTGCATAGGGAACATTCTGAAGATAAGGATTTAGAGCTTAATAACGGGGTGAGTATGCACTTGATAATATGAAGAGATACTGGTGGCAGAATTGTAGTTCCTCTCGTGGAATTTTAGGGTAGCTCATTTACTGAGTAATAATTATAATTTGGCTAAGGCAGTGAAAGTTTCTAACTTGAAAAAAAAATAGAGATAAAACTAAATTACTGCTTATGGTTGGTGTATTTAAAGAATAAGAGAATAGTGGTATAATTAAAAGAAAATTTATAACTTTCCCCAATTCTTGGAAGAACGCCCTAGTCACAGTTTTCTTCCTCATATGGGAGCATTTAAATTGAACCGTGAAACGACGAAATGTCGTGTGGTATACCTTTCTAATCTTTGTCAAAAGGAAAGTAATAAGGAAATAACTGTCAGCCATCACACAGCCATTTTCCTGGTACAACTTTGGATAAAAAAAAAATTGTATCTGTTCTATGGCAGTTAAGATCTGGATCTAATTTGCTATGTTTTGACATGTGCAACGCATTTAATAGTTTGGCTTTAAGTGATGTAGACAACAATAGATTACTTTGTTTATGCTATCGTGATGTGGAGAGGAATGATTTTACTATTGTATGTTACAGAAATGTTAGGTTGAATTTTGGGTTAAGATTTACAGTAGCCCTTCATTACTACGGATAGCTCTTTATAAAATACTGATATTGGGTGTTGAAGGTGAAGATAGCCTCTCTAGTAGAACTTTAGAAATTAATATATCGGTTATGTTACATGGATAATTGTACCATAGCTTTAGACTCTCCTGTAGACCTTAAATGGACCTATGGAAAAGTTAAGGGTATTTTTTAGCCATACCAGTTTAGTTTGCAGCAGTTCATAACAAATGAACATGAATTGCAGGAAATTATCGATTCCGAAACTAAATGCAAGACTGAATCAGAAGTAAAATTACTAGGACTTGTGTGGAATCATGAAAAGGACACTATGCACCAAGACCATTAATTTTAATACAAAGGCACATACAAAAAGGGAAATCTTAAAGTACAATAGCTTCTCAGTTTGATCTTTATAATTTCAGTGGCCCTTTACATAATCGTAGCAGACTTCTCATACACAAATTAGTGTGTGATAAAGACATAGGTTAGGATCAACCATTGGATAAGCATCGCCAGAGAGGTTGGGATCAACCATTGGATTATGATCGCCAGAGAGAATGGTAAAATATTGCTAAACAGGCCAACTCTTCTGTCATCAAAGTTCCTAGGTTTGTCGGAAGCAGTTATGATACCTACAGGTTATTGATTTTTGCTGATAGCAGTAAAGTAATGTTTGGTGGTGTTGTCCATGTACAATGTGTTTCTACAGGCAAATTGAATTTTATCCTAGCAAAAAATCTTGTTAGTAAAAATCTAGAATCCAAATGCATGCCTTCACTTCAGCTACAGGGAATCGCCTTAGTAGTTGAATGTCCTCTTGATTTGTATCTAGAATGATCAGGTCCTTTATGTATGAAAACCTTAAATATTGAGGAATTAACTTGCTTTTACTTTTAAGGGTTTATTTCTCGCCCTCCATCAGACACTAAGAGTCTGTTCAGGCGGGCCTTGATGTGTGAAAATAATTTCTTTCCAGTTTAGATTTTGCTCTGTATCTTTTCAGTTATTCGCTAGCATTTGTATTCAGGCTTAATAGTTTTCAGATCACTATTATAACACTTTCCAAAGAGATAAGTCTTCAGGTTTTTCTTGAAAGCTGCAACATTTTTGTTATTCTTGACATCAAGTGGAAGGCCGCTGAAGAGTCTCCGTGCAGCATAACAAAAAGTTCTTCCTCCTATTGCATGATTCACACTAATTTCGAATAGTCTATATGGGTCATCAGCATGTCTAACTCTTATAGCAGCGCTAGTACCTTGAGGGTAGGTCTGATAAATATTAAATCGGTGGGGAATAAAACCATAATGATTATAAATCTTATTAATGAAATAGAATTAGACTTATGCTTATTAACTGAAACTTGGTTGCAGGGAAATATTAGTGATAACTCTTAAGATTCAGGAGATGACGCCGTGTACTCATGATTTCTACCACGTACCAAGAAAGGATAAAACTGGAGAAGGAGTGGGTGTCTTCGTGTCAAAAACCTTCTCTGGGGTTTCTATCATGAATGAAATAGTATTTGAAACGTTTGAATATATCTATTTAAAACTGACAAGAAACAGTAAGGTATTGAATATAATATCATTGTATTGGCCACCAGGGAGTAACATGAAGAAATTCATCTAAGAATTTAGTGTTCTTGTGAGTGGGGTGGACGATATTAAAAAATACATTAATTGGTGGAGAGACTAATTGTTGGGTATATGATGAAAATGATGATAAGGCTAAAGAACTCGAAGTATTTGATGTTTAATTTAATAAACAGTGTTTTGGTGTCAACGTCAGTAGGTGGTCATACACTCGACTTGGTCATATGTGGGAAAGATTCTGACCTAATAAGAAACTTTGAAGTTGAACCAGATTTTGAGATCTCAAAAACACAAACTCATCACTTTTGATGTTAATATAAATTGCACCAGAGTATTGAAGAAATGGATTACATATAGGGAACGAGAAAATTTCGATGCTGAGAATTTTATTGAAGTTAGTGTAGCGCAAATGTCTTGTGAGAAAATACAATGTGAACATATGGTAGATAGAGAATGTGTTGGGTGTTATACCAAAAAATATAATGAAAATTTTAGAAAAATGTATGATACCAAGTGCCCTATAAAGAGCAAACTAATAGTTGTACACGAAATGTCAGATGGTATAATAGTGAGCTATTAAAGGCAAAAAGACATAAACTTAAGATGGAAGGTAGATGGAAAAAGAGCCAAATCCCCACAAGCCAGAAATCTATACAATAAGGCCAGAGAAGACTATAAAATCATGTTAGAAAAAACTAAAAGAAAATTCTACAACTAATAACATGAGGGAGTTTCAAAAAACCTAGATGATTTGATGGGATTAAAGAAAAAATATGTCTTGCCCGATAATGTCTGTGCAGAGAAATTTGCTATATTCTTTAATGAAAAAATTTATAAAATTTATAGAGGTTTCCCCCAAAATCAGTTAGGACAGTCAGTTATGCCAGTGAAGGAGGGTAAAAAGTTAGTAAAATTTAAGGAAATAAATATGCGTGACTTGTTAAAGGTTATGAGAAGGATGAACAATACATATTGTGGAAACGACCCTTTCCCAAATAGCTCAATAAGTGAAGCTCCAAACAAGCAAGTTGTATATACTTCTTCCCTAAATATAATTAACCTAAGTATATCATAATCCAGTTTCCCTAGCTGTGAAAAAAATGCGTTGATCAAACCAATATACAAAGGAAAATGAACTAAATTCATAGAGGCCCATTTCAAATTTATCCTTCATGTCGAAGCTTATTGAAAAATTCATAAGTGAGCAATTATGGGTGCATATTGATGAGTTAGAGGTATTCCCGGAAAATCGATCGGCCTACAGAGCTAATCACTCTACAGAAACTACCTTATGCTCAATAATGAATATGATAGGTCTTCTTGATGAGGGAAAGTGTGGAATTCTGATTAAGTTAGATCTTAGTGCTGCTTTCGATACTGTTATGCACGAGTACTTACTTGACGACTTAAAAGTCTATAGGAGTGACTGAGGAAGCACAGGAATTTTTGAGAAGCTACTTAACGAACAGGAAGTCTATTGTAGAAGTTTCTGGAAACCGATCTAGTGAGAGAATTCTTATGAAAGGTGTACCACAGGGTAGTGTTCTGGGCCCTATCTTGTTCAACATATATACTATCAAGCTATCACATATCTTGAAAAAACAAAAAGTGGGCTTTTAACTATATGCAGATGATACTCAGTTCTACCTTTCAATTTCAACAACACAAGATACAAAGAAGAAAATTGATGAGATAATGACTGAAATAATAACATGGATGCAGAGGAAAAAGCTTAAATTAAATGATAAAACAGAATGTATGTTTTTGGCACAAAGGTGGCTTTGAAGAATTGCCAGTTATTTCATAGTATGAAAATTGGTGACGCTGATGTTATGATTGTGCCTGTTGTGAAAAATTTGGGTGTACTGATAGATTGTAATTTGTCAATGATTTGTCAATGAGGGATCAAATAGTGAACGCAGTGAAAGTGTGTAACTATCACCTGAGAAACATAGCATTTATTAGAAAATATTTAAGAGGACAGTACAAAAATTTTAGTGATGAGTCACGTAATATCAAGGCTTGATTATTGCAATTCTCTCTACTATAAATTGCCCAATACACTACTAAGAAAGCTTCAAAATGTGCAAAACCGGGTGGTTAGACTGATAAAAGGCATTAAATTTCGGGAGAGAATAACTCCTGCACTGATCGATCTACATTTGTTAGCTGTTAAGGCTAGAATTGAATTTAAGATTTGTTTGTTGACTCACAAAGCACTTACAAGTGATAAGCCTAAATATCTTCGTGATTGCTTAGTCCCCTAGCTTCAAGCTACTAGCGCTGCTGTAAGAATTAAGGTGCATACACACTACGCTGATGTTTCGTGCTAACACGCCATATGACGTGTCAACACACAGCAACAGATTGCATCATATAACAAAACGACTTTTCTATTTAGCTGATGCGTGTTACGTCGGAAAGATTTTATTTTTTGTGGAGTGAGAACGTTCTTTCTTTATTATCCTCCAATTTTGTGTTGTAAAAATTGAAAAAAAAATGAAAATGTTAAATGAACTCTATGAAGAAGAGGAGCAGTTAGTAGCAATAGCTATAGTGCTTGCTACTTCTGGAAAAAAAATGTGATAAACGCCGAAAGGTATAGTATAATTTCAAAACCTAGAATAATATAGAAACACTATAGAATAATTTCAAAACATAGAATAATAACGAAACCCTATAGAATAATATCGAAACACTATAGAATAACTTTGAAACACTATTGAATAATATCAAAACACTATACAATAATATGCGCCTACACCTATCTGACGCAGATTTCCTTCTGACGAATGTCTGGTAGTTTTGAATTTGATCTTATGCATGTTATGTCGCGTAACACGTCAGCTGACGTGTTACGCAACATATAAGACCAGTGTGAACTGCATTATGAGAACGTCGGTTCCAGATTTTTTGCCAACACGTGTTAACGTCATATGGCGTATTAACACGAAACATCAGCACACTGTGTATGCACCTTTAGACATGCTGATGACCCATATAGACTATTCGAAATTAGTGTGAATCATACAATAGGAGGAAGAACTTTTTGTTATGCTGCACAGAGACTCTTCGACGACCTTCCACTTGATGTCAAGAATAACAAAAATGTGGCAGCTTTCAAGAAAAACCTGAAGACTTATCTCTTTGGAAAGTGTTATAATGGTGATCTGAAAACTATTAAGCCTGAATACAAATGCTAGCGAATAACTGAAAAGATAGAGCAAAATATAAACTGGAAAGAAATTCTTTTCACACATCAAGGCCCGCCTGAACAGACTCTTAGTGTCTGATGGAGGGCGAGAAATAAATCCCTAAAAGTAAGTTAAAGTAAGTAGTGGCTCCCAGATGGCCACAAGCATAGTGGTATCCAAGTCTGTTAAACACTAAACTTGTGGTTAAAAGAGAACTACCCCTATGGAACTCTTTCTGTTGCCAAAACCTTCAGAGGTTCGACCAATTCCCAAAGACACATGCATTTTACAGCTGGAACCCTCCTCATCTCCTTAGAGATGTCTTGGTACTTACGACAATCCTTTGCAGCTGTCTACCAGGGAAAGGGAGCTATATTCTGGGATTGGTGTAGAAAGGGTACTTTGGTCAAAGTATCTCTACCACAGATCACAGAATTTATCTTCTAGCTACAGCGAGAGAAGCCCCTTCAGTCGTGGCCGAGACAGGCTACCACTCTGCTTTGAGCACGGTCTTTCGACTGAAGAGTATAGCATCTTGTCCTCTTGGACACTTAACGCGCACAAGCCCAGTTTCGAGAACTTTCCCATCCCCTTTCTTCACTTAAGTGTCAGGTGGTAATTGAGATTATTTTGTCTAGGACTCTGAATTGCTATCTAAAGAGGACTCGACATTAAATATCATGTCGACAACTTTTCCTTAGAACTAGTAGAATCAAGAAAAAGGTGTCAAAACAGTCTTATTCGGGTTAAATGAGCAATCAGAATTTCTCTTCTAGCTACAGCGAGAGAAGCCCCTTCAGTCGTGGCCGAGACAGGCTACCACTCTGCTTTGAGCGGTCTTTCGACTGAAGAGTATAGCGTCTTGTCCTCTTGGACACTTAACGCGCACAAGCCCAGTTTCGAGAACTTTCCCATCCCCTTTCTTCACTTAAGTGTCAGGTGGTAATTGAGATTATTTTGTCTAGGACTCTGAATTGCTATCTAAAGAGGACTCGACATTAAATATCATGTAGACAACTTTTCCTTAGAACTAGTAGACTCGAGAAAAAGGTGTCAAAACCGTCTTATTCGGGTTAAATGAGCAATCAATGGAGCAGAGGCTTTAACCGTTGAGGGGCTTGAGGTACTGTTCAGACGAGGTCACAAAGTCATTTGTCCCAACTTGGCCTCCTAAAAGACCCTTGCAATCAGCTAGGGGATGAAGGCAGGAGTTTGGTAGTACTAACCCGTTTCATTGTATTTAGAGTATAACCACTTCTTGTCCTTGTGGTGGTTACTCGTAGTTGTATGAATAATTCATCCCACACAAGAAAGAGTATATTTTCCATGGATAAAAATCAATCGGGCATTGTTGCTGGTAAGCTACACATCTGAGCAACATTTTTATTATATTATACTGTAAGGAATAATAATCACGATCTTACCTTGACAAGGCAAAGACTGATGGAATGAATGTCAAACCTATTGTTCATCATATGCCGAGTACTTTATTCCAGGCTGCACCTCCCCTTCAGGGGGAGAAGGATTCATTAGTTTAGAGTATCAAGAAAAGTCCTGGCCCTAGAAAACCTCCCCACCCCTATGATGGGTAAACAAGTGGTTGCTGGAATATTAAACATCACTCCCATACAGGATCAGGGAGACTGACTTATTCCAAGAAGAAAAGTTTGTAAATTAGTAAAAGTACTAATCTAGTACAGTTTTTGGAAGTTCCCATCTGAAGTTAGATTAATTTTTTTTCCCGAAATAAAGGTCATTTTTTTCTTACATAAAGGCCATTTTCCAGTTGTATATTTCAACAGATATGTACATTTATATGGTGGCATCTTTATCAGAAAAGTTACAATTACTTAATTTCATACGAATAAATTTCCATTGATGTAAAATCATATATAAACATTTATTCAAATCTGTAAATTTCTAGCTTGGACAGATACCATAATGAATGTTATTTCTTTTCCAGCAGCTGGTGAAAAGAATAAAGGGAAACCTGTCTTCTACCCCTCCTATTTATAATTATAGAGGAAGAAGTGATTTTCATCCCAGAAAATACTGAAATGGAAGAAGACTTTGATGTGGTAGACTATCTGCTGCATTGTGATGCTTCAAACAATATTTTAACAATCCAACCGGATTTACCTGCATATGCTTACTGCTCTGCGGCGTTTCAGAGTCATAATGTTTGTACTACATCACGGTTGGCTCGTGCCTTAAATGCAAATGCTACAAATTCGGATGTAACTAGTTCCCCATCTTTGGCACTTAATGGGATGAGTGTTGAAAGGTCTACTGTCCCATTTTCCCATGCATTTACAACCCATAAAGAAAGTAGCACCACAGGCCAACAATTTCCCAGCTCTGCTGTCCCTGGTTATGGCAACTCTGCAACGGGGTTTTCAGGCAGCTGTAAATATTCTAAGACTATACCTAAAAAACACCAACGATCAGCATCTGATAGTTCAATCACAATAAGTTGTAAATGTAAAAACGATTCTCATGGACCACTCGGGAGCAATTCAGTATGTATGAATGGAAGTAAACCACAAGGAGTTACAAAGAAAGTCGGCCAAAACAAAGAAAGTGATACAACTTATAATTTCTCAGGGAATAAGATTTCAAGTGGAAGCAGAGAGAGAAAATTAGTAAGATCACTTAGTAATAAATGGGAATCTCCATCCTGTGATAATAAATGTAATCTTTCAGACCATACACCTCCTCCCCCTCCACCTTCGGTGAAAAAGCTTCTTCGCAAGTTTGAAAATGCTTCAAACACCTTCATATATGATTCTTCTTCTGAAGGGAGTTCTAACAAAGGCGATGGCTATGACCAGTCTTTCAAAGAAAGTTCATCCAAGCGATCTAAAGTATTCAAGTGTTTTGCTAAAGGTTCTCCTGAAAGTGAAGAGTGTAAATCTGAGAGAATATCAAAAGTAAGTAACAGTGAGCCGAAGAATTATAACCATAATTACAGACCTTCACTAGATAGGACTAAGAGTGAGCCTTCTTCACTGAATGGCGGTAATGTTAATGAACATGTACCACCTAAAGTGGTAAACCATCTAAAGATGCAGTTTGAGACCTCATCTCCCAAGTTAAAGAGAGCTTCTTCATTTGCTAAAAAGGATGACATACATGGGCGTACCAAAGAGTGTGTACAAAGATATTCATCACCCAAGGAGAAACTGGGAAAAAGGCCAATAATGAAAGGAAAAGATAGAGTAGCTCAATCTGATTGCAATGAAAGTTCAGGCATAGAATGCGTTGAGGATAATACATTGAAGGAATCAAGGTCAAAGAGTCCAAATTACGAATTTGTATCAGCATGGAAAAAACAAGAAAGAGAAACTGAGAGGGATCCAGGCACCCCTTCTGTAAGACATCTTGCCAAACGGTTCGAAGAGGTAGTTTCCGGAAAAGCTAAGAAAACTTTAAAAAGGACAGTTACTTTTCCTCAGACATACACTGAAGGAGAAAAGGAATCCAGTGTCAAAACTCCCATCACAGAGGTGCTATCATCAAATGTTCCTCAATCTAAAATCAAAGAAAATAAAATGGCAACATTAGTGGGGTGTCTCTCAGGTCAGTTTGATACGCCCTATCCAGATTTACATCGTAAGAATAAGAAAGTATATGAGCGTTCAGAAGATAGTGAATATGTCACATTCAAAAGGATTGTACAGGTAATAGACATACCCTTATATGAGTGTTCTAAGGAAACACAGTCCCACAATGAAATCCTTGATATGTCTCAAGAGGAACACCCAAATTTTTCAAGTTCATCTCTATGCAAAAGTAGGCAGACAATGGTTGAAAATGAATTTGATAGAGAGTTTGATAATATAATACAGATGAACGACATTGCAAAGGATTGTAAAACGGCAGTAACATTCAGAGAGGAACGATATTCTGAGTGTTCTGTATCCCAAAAACTTGAAACGAAAGAAAACGAAGTGACTGAAAACACACTAAATGAAAATTCCAATACTGATGCTGGGAATGAGAGAAATAAAGAAGATTATAGAAGTCCCATAACAGAAAAACTGAAAGCTGCAAAAGTTTTAAATAAATCTCTTGTAGGCGAGATTGATATTACCAAAGGAAATAACATGTTGCGTAAGGATGCTGCAGAAGAAAAACTACACTCAAAAGTCAATATAGTTCAAAATTACGAGCAGCTTTTCAATAATATAGATCATACATCTGAAGAAAAAGTACCAAATGTACACAGAAACATTACTGAAGGTGACAGAGAGTTTGATGTTACATTATTGATTGATAAATTTAAGAGTTGCAAGAAAGAATACTTAAACAGTTCCTCTTACCACAGTGATGAAGAATGGGCATCACCTCCTAAAAGAAATAAAGAATACACTCCTATGAAGTCTCCTGGATATTTTGAAAGTTTAAGCCCTTCTTGTGACAATCACCTCGGCTCTCTGGATATATGCAATGGAAAGTTCCAGTTAAATCGTAAAAATTCAGATGTGGCATTATTGATTGACAAGTTCACAAAACTAAACAAAAGGAAAATCTCTTCTAGTTCCTCTCAGTCCAGTAGAGGAGAGACTGAAGACTTCTCCCCTGAGCAAACACATTCTACAAGTACTCCAATGGCAAAGGGGAAAAACTTTCAAGGTAAAGTTCGCTATCTTTACTCTGATGAGTTGAGATTCTTTGACGAAGATGAAGATGACGCTCAACCATTTGTACGGACCCAAAGCCTGCGCTTGCATAGAACTCAGTCTGTGTATGTAGGAGAATCTTTTAAGAGAAGCCAAAGCCTTCGACAAAAGAAAAATAATGCTGAATCAAAAGCCTCCTCCCAATCAGAATGTCAAGAGTTAAAGAAAACCTCTTTCTTGTCACCTAGAACTCCTACGCATTCTCCTAAAACTCCTGCACATTCTTCCCAAACTCCTACACAGTCTTCCAGAGTATCCAACAAACCATTTCGATACCTGTATCCTGAAGAACTTGAATACTTCAACAAAAATTTCAACAATATCTATTCTGTAAAAGAAATTCGTAATTCTAATGGGTCGCCCGGTAACAAATTTGATACAGACACAAAAAGCGATGGTGATAATTCTCTTGGCAACTCTGAGTCAGAATCTGACTGCTGTATTCTAAGAGAATGTATAAATGAGACCACGTTTAATGAAAATCAATATTATGAACAATTTACTAATATTTCGGGATTTATTCATTACCTTGATAAGACTGAAGATCAAGCAAATATTGAGAAAGATTGTCTTAACCTTTCGATCATTGATTCGGAAATTTCTGAAATGATCAAGGTCCCTGTTAAAAAGGTGGATTTGCTAGAAATAAATTCCGATCTAGAGGAAAATCTAACAGACCAGGATCTATCATTCATGACAGTGTGCTTAGACTCTTTTGATAGTAACGAAAGTTTACGAGAAAGTGGTAAGCAAGAGCACAATCATGGATTCTCAAAAGACAGCCTAACTATGTCAAATTGTAGTGAAATGTACTTTGACTGTTTTACAGAAGCAATTTCATCTCGAGTGTCTTCAATAGAACATATCGCGCCTACCATCTCGAGCAATGAAAGTGGACGTCAAACAGGTTCACTGTCAAATTCTCTCTCTTATCCAATTGAAAAGTCACTGGATTCTAAAAGTGCACATGCTTGCAATGTCACTTATATACAGCAAAAGGATTCAGAGTTGAAGGCTGAAGATTCAAATGCGAAGTCTCCATTTCCAAATAAAGAATTGATTACTACAGATGAATCTGGAGAATTCATGAAACAGTTAAAAGTACAGGAGTTTGCTAATTATGTTTCTGATATATGGGAAACCAAATCCCAAAATCTTATACCAAACTCCAGTCGGGTTGATTTGGATCAGCCGACTTATGGGGGACACGAGCAAGCTGAAATGTATTTTGATAGTAAGGACGTAGATTTTGAAAAGGGTTTCTCATCGTCACATAAAAAGTACTTAAGTCAGGGTCGGAGACAATCGGATGTTACTCACCTGGTCAAGAAATTTGATATATTAACCAACAGAAGACACTCGCTGTCTTTAGAACCAATTCGTGAAAAATGGTCAAGTGTTCAGGGTTACTCTCACAATCTTCACAACGACTCTAGTAACAACAGGATAAACAAACACTTTATGGAAAACTACCCGGACGCTCGCAGAGTAGAAAGGAGAGATTCAAATGTTGCATCACTAATTGAAAAATTTAGAAACATGGAAAAAGGGATATTCTCTTCGAGTAATATACGACCGAAAGAGACAGATGATTATTTCCAAAATAGCTTTGCTTACGATACAAAAACTAATTTTCCTAGTACAATGAAGAGTGTTAATGAGAAATGCCCCAAAGCAAATACCAACGTAAGTAAGAAGACAGAATTTTCATCAGATAACTTGGAAATCCCTGATAACTTCAGAACAGAGCGAAGAGATTCTGATGTTGCTTTGTTGATTCAAAAATTTTCACAGCTGAACATTCAGAGGCGTTCAAGTTATTCCTCACAGTCCAGTTCAATGGAGTCGCTAGAGATGTTACCAGAGAACAATGACGAAATTGAATCTACAAGAAAAGCCAAACATGCAAGTGGGACGATAAAAAGTGCCATGAGAGGTTGCAGGGAGCTTTATCCAAATGAGTCCAAATATTTTCTTAATGATGTTGCATGCATTTATCCACTGCCTTGCATTAACGAATGTACTTTTACATTACAGCGTGAAGCTGAATCCATTAGTTTAAGCGCACACAAACACAAAGAGAGAACTTTCTCGAATACCTTAACATTACCTGAATGGGTTCCTTCTCTGAATGAAACTTCACTTGGTAATGCCCGAGGTAATAAGATATACTTGAGTCCAAACAACATTTTGTCTCCAGCTTCAAAACTGTTAGCAGACACATCAGACATATCCAATGTTGATTCCAAATTTGAGAGATTATATGATCTTGACCAGGACTATGAGTAGTGATCGCAGTTTTCACGATTCTTAGGACAAAATAGAAGAGGTTAATATAAATTAGTCGTCTTGAGAAAATCAAAGAAATTAAAGTAAAAAAAATATCAGCGGCTATTTTTTTCATACTTTTAATGAAAATTTCCAAGAAGCACAGGTAAAATTTTCATTGAGAAATGTGGTGGAAATCTGAAGGATAAAAATTCCAGTTTTAATGTACTTTTAGAGATTCCAGATAGTTTTTCAAAGGCATGACACCTATCGCGATTAAACTGGTACGCGAGGATCTTTCACTTTAAAGATTATTAATGGTATGCGTATCGTTCAAGATCACAGCAACTTTCAAGGTAACACAAGCATGTTGGTGAGAAAAAGGAAATAATCGTAGAGTAACTCTCTCAACGAAACAAAATTTAATGTTTCGCCTACATTAATCTTAAATGGTAACCAAGCTCTTTGCTCCCGGGTAATATTGTATATTTAATATTTGTTATTGATAATGATGGTTTTTTTATCATGTTGTTTATCATACTCGGTTACTGTTAATGGTATAAGTTTTGACAATTTTACTTAGTTTTGATCAATTTCTCTATATAATTTACCACAGAATGTAGTAATATTATAAATCTTATTGCCGTTTATTTACATGATGTTTAAGTTACAGTATTCCTCTCCTGCAATAGGGAAAATATCTTCAAGTTGAAGCTAGCCATTATAGAGAAATTTACCATAGTTATGCAGAATGCAAGAATGTTTATCCCAGTCACTTATCAATCTTTTAAATTATCAGATAAACTGATATTACTCATATTTCTCCATAAATTAAAATACATTCATGTCTGTCAACTTACACTGATAATTATTTTCAAATGCAATGTAGTTGAAATAATAAATTTTAATGTAACTTTTCTATTTCTAACCCACAGAAATAATTACCTTTGGTCTTATTGGAGAAATTTTCAAGGGAAAATCTATCTTAAGGAACTAGCATAACTTCATAAGATATGAAAAAACAAAGGCAGTTTGCCGCGAACTCTTTTCTTATGATTTATACAGCTTGTTTCTTGATATTCGTCAGTCTTTACACAGTATTAATTTTTGTTTAATAAAGAAAGCTATAACCCTTTTTGGAATATCAATCTTATCCACCCTTTATTTATTCATTTTAAGATATCATTGTTGGAAGACAATACATAATGTTCTTGTAACTGATACGCAATATCTATTCAAAATCGTATTTTTTTTTTTTTTTTTTTTCTTTTTGGTGTTCACAAGAGTTTATTAAATAGTAAGCAAAAATCTCAAGATGATTTTCACTTATGGTCAAAGAAAAAAACGACGTAGATGAAATGAACCTAAAGAGATACCCATTAAACTCACTAAACTCGGTAGTCAATCCTGGTAATAAGTTTATCACAAGTTTCATTAAAGAATTTTCGTCCAGGTACTTTTTTTCTATAAAAGCAATATTTCTTAGATGATAACCAGCAGTTTTTACTACATTATTCATTTGGGCATTGAGAGAAAAGTTAGTCAAGAAATACACAGAGCACGAACTTCACTAGATATCGGCACTGAGTTATGATGTTCATTTGAATATCACTAGAGCTTCTCGCCGTGTTTCTCTTTCCCTTGGAAATGGTAGAATCAAGAAAAGTGTCAAAACAGTCTCATTCTGGTTTCGTGATCAACCAATAGAGCATAGGCCCCTTCAGCTTTATTCTGAGATTGATATAGGGTACTTCGGTTAAAGTATCTCTAGCACAGAGCACAGTATTACTCGAATAGCTACATCAAGAAAAGCCCCTTCAGTCATGGCCAAGACCAGATACCACTCAGCTTTTAGCACTGTCGTCAAACTTAAAGAGTATAGCGTCTTGCCATTGACAAAAAAATAAATTTTTAAAGGATGAAATTTAATCCCTTGGAAAAATTAATTGATAATCTCATTGAAAAAAAATAATTATTGAATGAAACTGCAATGAAAATTCTTTGAATAAAATACTAAGCTTATGCATACGCAGTCAGTTTAGTTAAATAATTCCTTGGTAATAGTCTTGGATAAGATCAAAATCAATAACTGTGAAGAAAAACTTGGAGGCCCAATACAAGACATTACAACCAGTAGAGATGATACAACGATTAGAATACATACAGTAGCATGGTTCAATGTGTAGTTTCGTAGATTGGGAAACTGAAACTATGTAAAAGAAAGGTGAAGTATATTTCGCAAGTCTGCTGTCAGGTAGAACTGTCCATATATTGAAACGTGAGAAGGAAATTTAGTGAGCCATTCATGCAAATGATAGTTATTACAATTGGGAACGTATACTAACTTGCTTGCTTCTCTTTTCCGAAATATGCCCATATTGAGAAGGAACATAGGTAAGAAGGGTCACCTGGATTATTTTCCTCCATTCAGCAGCCTAATTAGTTGGCTGATCAACAGTGTACTAAACATGTTCGGTTTTAAGATGACCCTAGTGTGTATACTGACAGCCTTGTAGCTTTGTCTTGGATATATTCCTACACTAACAAGCTTGATAAATTACAGAAATTTTCTTTGTTAAAAAGACTTTATGCCATTAATGATGTGTTCCAAACATACAACGAGGTTATCTTTTTATTTCAGGAGTAGAAAACCCAGGAGACTGTTTTACTCGCAGTCTTTCTTATAAGCGATTAAAGAAAACTTAACTACTTTGCAAGTCGAGATGCTTTAGGTTCTCGAAGGATTGAACACAATAAGGAAGATACTTTTACATTTATGGTACCTGATCCAAAAGCCGGAGTCCGGGTGCCACATCGGCCTTGACTATCTATCGATAATAAGAAATCGAAGCTGATAATCTGCATATGACTTGATAGAATTTCCACTTTCCATAGTCTGATCTTTATTTACTGCAATGATTTGATGTTCGTTAATGAGTTAAAGGTTAAAGTGAAAGCTAAGAACCCTGATAAATTTTATCATTTGGAGAATTTGGATACTGACAATAACTCTTTGCAGATGCTAGTCGATTGTTGCTATCCAGAGTAAAGAAATGCTTCTTTCCTGAAGTGTTTGACTATTTTGATTCTGGTGAACGTTTACTTAAGGATATACCAATAATAGTTAGCCAGCTTAATGTTTGTGGACAAAGAAGGACTTGTACGGAGTAAGCTGTCAAGAATAAAGGATGGTGGGAGGTACAAGTTTCCTATCTTACTGTTTAGAGATACTATCTTGACTAAATTGATCATCAGAGATTATCATGAACGGTTTGCTCATGCAGCTGTGTATTCTCTCTTGTCAGAGATGCAGAAAGATTTTCGGGTACCAAAGTATTTTTCTACTATTAAGAAAGCACTAAAATCTTGTCTATTGTGTAGGCGATTTAATGAAAGGGCAATAGAAATTATACAGAATTCTTGCAGGGCTTTCAGGATTAATGCCCCAGAAATAACTCGCACATATTTTTATGGATTATAGTGATCCTTATTTTGTTCATTCAAATAATCATAAGGTGAAGGTTTGGTTATTGTGCAATTCGCGTAACTGGAATAGGGAAATTAACTTGAAACTTTGCTATGACATGAGTGTCAAAGAATTTCTTAGAGCCTTCCAGATACATTGCTTTGTTTGGATTGCCAGAGTTATGCATATCGGATTTGGGAACTCAGCTGGTCGCAGGTGGAAACACCATTTTAGACCTCTTAAAAGATTGCAGAGGTCAAGTTATATTTTTAAGAAAATTGTGTTAAGCCAATTCAATTTGAGCATTTTTTCAAGGGTCGCAGTGAGCTAGGATCAATGGTGGAAAGTTGCGTTAAGTTAGCTAAGAAATTGATTATAGTTCCATAAAAAATAATGTACTGAACATTAGGAACTTTGAATTTTTAGTGACTCAGACTGTGCATCTTGTCAATAGGAGACCAATTGCCTTCAAAGTATCCTTACGTGAAGGAGATTTTGACGAATCCTTTCCAGAACCTATTACTCCAGGAAACTTGGTTCGGGGAAATTACCTTATTTCTGGTAATGTAATTTGAGATTTGCAATTAAATCCATATAATTTTGAAGATCCCATGTTCAATATAGATCCAACACGTCAGATTAAAGACAGCTATTCCCAATTGAGAAAGGTTAGGAGCAATTTCATAGATTTGCACCATTCGGAGTTTTTAGCCACTTTATCATAGCAGGCAGTTGATGTTAAGAACAGATATCTTCCTGTCAAGCATAAAACCTTGCAGAAAGATGATAAAGTACTAATTAAGGAGCCATTTAGTAAAAGTCTGTAACCTATGGGAGTTGTGAAAGAAATTGTAACAAATGGTATAGGAGAAGTTATGAGTGCTGTAGTATTGAATATTATTGAAGGGTAAAACCAAAGACTATATACTGAAGGAAGATAGGAAGGCTCAGGCTTTTAACACACAAATGAGTGTGCTATGAAAAGATGCCAGATACTCCCATGCGAAACGAATGGCTCCATCTGTTGAGCGAGCAACCAAACTTTCTGAGCGGTAATGCTTACGGGTATATAGGATGGAATTCGATTGTAAATTTTGCGACATATTTGTTCATAATTTGCATTACTATGTCAGTATATCTTACTCATATATTCATGATATTCTTAAATTTTAGTTAACTAAATTGCAAATTATGTTTCTCAGTCTATTTTTCAGAAATTCAATAGCTATATCTCTTATGATTTAGTTAATTTTCTTGCAAATTTAAGTATTGTACAGTATATTACAACCATTTTTAAATGTTATATACAATACCACATTCGAATAAATTAAAACATACTGTATATCTGATTTGTTAAACTTAGCCACAAATGCTTGTGTAGGTATACATTTAATTACAGTTTGTAGGCCACTGTAAGATGGAGAGATATTAGGTGTATAAGAACACAATTGTACTTTATTCTTTATTGAAATGGAAAAGCATGATGCACTCATGTATAGTTTAGTATTATAAACTAATAAATGTATAAATGTACAATCAGAAGGATCAAAATAACACTAAAATTGTATCACACACAAAAATAATCAAAAGGGGGTTGAAAATAGAAATAAGGTAGCATACAAGCCAACAAAAAATGAAAAAGATTAACTGTGGATGCCTTGCCTTAATCTTACATCCAATATCAGTGGGGCTTACTCATTAGCAGCACATACTGCATGTATTATACTGTTTAGACTCACCGTTCTTTGTCCTTAGGGAACATGTGAAATACCAAATGAGGATCGGTTTCCTTTTGTTTATGGCACACAACACACTTGTGTGACTTCTTTACTGTCGGCGCCATGATTTCGTTTGAGTCAACTGTCAAATTCTGAATATAAACAAACAGACAACAAACGATGTATACCTACAATGCCATCTGAAATCGGAGCAACCAACTATTGTGTTCACTTTGGAGTTGCCAACTAGCATATTAACATTCTATTTTGAGCCTGCCTATCTTCCTTCAGTATATAGTCTTTGGGTAAAACTAGAGAAGTTACAAAGACTTGTCTAACCTTATATTTCTATTAAGACCTAAAAAGGCTAATGAAGAAATTCAGGAGGATAAATCTTCAATATCTGACATTATTGAACAACCTCGAATTACTCTCTTAAAAAGAGAGCCACGACATAAGTTTGTAAGGGGAGAAATAATAGAATTTAAGCAGACTAATTCTTTTCTTTTATTAAGGAAATACACATTTTACAAGTTCATTTTTACAATACATATCTATAATATAAACATGTAAACTTTAATATTGGTTTTCCCGATGTGGTTTATTATTCATAGTAGATTAATATCTATATGACGTAATAAAAGACTAACTGTTAATGCAATAAACAAAAATTACCACAATTTATATACTTTAAACTTCAATTATTATTAAGGAATTTCTCACTAATTTTACTCATTGGTAAAAGACATGAGCAACAGTAAGATAATTTAAAATTATAAATAGTACTTAAAACTCTTTTCTGCCGAAAGCAGAGTTATATAGGTTTAGTTTCGGTTGAAGTTTTACTATGTAAAATGTTTCCAACAATCTTAGCTCGGTCTCAAATCGAGCTTTACATAAAATACTAAAATAAAGATGATTAAAATTGGTGTTTCACACTCCATGGCAATGATCTCTTATAGAGGATTCAGAAGCCTTACCCAGCGGTAGAAGGGTCCTCGAACTAATGCCTCTTTGTTCAAAGGTTCTGGTAGACAACAGCTTAGTTGAACTAGCCACATATTCCGAACTACAATTCGGACACAAATTTATAAAAACTATAGAACATAGTTCGCTAGATAACGACTCTTTGGACTTGAGCAAATTGCCTATCTTAAAATTATTGAAAAATACTATTTTAATGTATATTTTTGAAGTAATTTTTTTGTTATGTGCTTAATTTTTCTTTCTATCTTATTATTGATTTTGTACGATATGTAAGAAAATCGGAAACGTGTAATCTGGTCTTTTACTTCACAAATCTGGTTATCACCATTAATGATTTTGGCAAGAAAATTTTGTACTTTTATAAAATAAATTATCTTGGTAACCATCGTTGTTAAAGAATTCTTTTAAGAATGTTATTTCTTCCATAAAGAAATTGTAGTCCACATTACTCTTCATTTTCTTCACATTCCTGAATTAAACTTATCACCTCGTCGATTGACCCCTCTTTATTTTGTACTACACATAATTGAATGTCTATTTCCTTTCCAATATCTACCTCGTCAGCGTGGCACAGTGATTACCAAGATTTTTCTGTTTTGTCTGTAAGAGAAGGCAACAAAATTATCATCCCAAAGTTAATGTAAAATTAAGTTTAAGCGATGTAGTAGTACTGATTATGGACCATTTAGCGAAATCTCCTATTTATTCTATGGCTGCCATAGTTATTGACATGACATAGGTGACGTAGTTCAGGTCAAATTATTTAAAGCCAACATTAATAGTTGCTAGATATTTAGTCTTTGATTTAAAGATAATCGTTAAAGTTGCAGGATTATCGAATGATGATAGGACTGTTGATCGTGATGTTAGGTCCAAAGACTATAGGTTAGGTCTCTTAAAGCTGCTGTGGTTTGTAGAGCGAGAAATAAAAGATCTCTTGGATTGTGGGTTATTACTTAAGATTTTTTACGAGGGCCCAAATTGTGAAAACTACTGTAGAAACAGCGGCCCTATTAAGGGTTAGGCTCTTGCGGTAATTGACCATTAGCCAATTACATACCCAAGCGTTTCTTCACCTACTTGAAAATGCCATGTGTCCAGGTACAACACACTTGAGACCGCAGTGCTCTCCCGGCTTCCAAGTCTATCGAACGAAACATTTAACGAACATTTTCGACTTTGGTGATTACTGTATATTTGTAGTTCTTGTGTGGGAGGAATCCTTTACATAAACACAACTTTGAAGTGGAGTGAACGTCTGTTAACCTCATCCGTACAACAAGAGTACCTATCTGCATAACTTTACCATCGATGTCTTGTAAGGTTCACAGAGTAACCATGAAACTCTAATCCTTCAAGCGGAGGCAGTCTCGGCACGTTACCAACCAGGATATTCTTCTAAGTTTTCGTCAGACCGGTCGACACATTTTTGGGTAAGCTTACGGGATTTGTCCTTGCTCTTTAATGTTTCTGAATAGTCTAATCCCATTTGTCCAAATGACATAAATTGAGTTATATATACAGATTTCGAGCTATTATTTGAACTGTTGCTATATAGGTTTTACGGCTTTCATTACTTTGAATTTTCTTGTATGATTTTGATAATTTGTTATTAGGTTCGTGGATATCTACTTAAGGGTTGCATTTTGATTTCGGATATTCATAAACATTTTTGTGAAGGTCAGAAATCCATGTAGGTTCTTTAAGAGGAATCTTTGTCGAGGCAAGGTCAAGTTCTCTTGCAGCAGCATTGCGACATCTAAATATTTCGGAGCTTTATTCTACTGGAAGACTTCATGCACAGCTCTGCTGTACATATTGGTATTCACTCGACCACTTGTTAACTTTATTCATATTAACTAGAGAGTTGCGAAGAATATGTAGATAATTTTATATTTGTAGTTCAACCTTACATGGTGTTTAATCTGTGTTTGCGTTAATTTCTCGAGCATTTTTAGGGTAAGGCTATTGGGTATAAGCTTTTAATATTGGACAATTCATTTTCTAAAAAAAATTTGAAATGCTAGTTGACATGGTATTCAATTTACTGTTTATATATTGATTTCATTAAGATTTTAAGTTATTTACTAATTTCTAATCTATTACTAAGAACTTCCTTGAGTGTAGAACTGTTTTTTTCTATCAATTTTCGATCTTTTTTTCCGCTTGGTCTTTTGGACTTTTGGTTCCGAAGTGGTTGGGTGCAAGGTCTATAGAATACTCTATAGACCTTGGTTGGGTGTGTCCTGGTGTCGGTAATCGGTGATATATTTTTCGCATTACTCACACGTTATTTGATAAAACTTTAACATTGCATGCACAATGGCAATTTCGCAGGTACGAAAACGTAGCGACATAAGTTGTTTGGAGACATACAACGCATCAATTGACTTGTTAGAATCGGCGGTATTGATAACTTATCGAGGTATTTTAATAACTATATTAGATTAGTGTAGATTAAGTCATATTTGACTAAGCTTAGGTCTGACTAAGTAGATCAGTAAGAGTTAAATTCTTAGTTCGAGGTTGAGGAAAAATTACTCGGTGACTTTTGGTAGTGTCATTAATAGAAAAAACAAAATTGAATTTCATAAGCTCCAGTTTCCTCAATGTCGTGCAAATTCAAAGTATATGTTTACTTCAAGATTTGTCGAACTTAGTCAGCATTTGGTCAATAATTATAAGCTTAATGAATTTGAAAACACACAAACGTTCTTTAGCGACTGCGGCATGGCTTTAGTTATGTAAAGTTCAATCTGTGACACTACGAACTTACACCAGTGCTAAAGGAATTTTGGTGGTTCCCTTCATCGAAGAAGTTCCTAAAACTGCAGTTAATAAAAGTATTGATAGTTAGTTTAATTGGGGCAAAGAAGACCCGCATATATTATGGATAAGATGAAGAAATTAATTGGAGTGATTATAGAATAAAGTTAATTTTTTTACTTCATTTGGTCTGTTACCAACGATATTTGAAGACTTAGTCGTAGCATTAACAAGATAATCTTATCCTACTTAAGATTAACTGGTGGATAAGCTTCTGGAAGCTTGTAGTAGATAATAATTCTGATTTTTAAAGAAAAAGTAGCATCTCGACCATGTATTTTTTTTTTTTTTTTTTTTTTTTTTTTTGCAGCGGACATGAACAACGTGTTTTTGTTTCTTTTTTGCAACGGACATGAACACTACTTAGCCTATTCCCTGCAAGAATTGCCTGTTTTGATGTTGAAACCAACATAAAATGGCGCACGTAGTGTACAAAGTATGTTGATGTGAATGACCAAAGCAAATAGATTATGGGCGTTAAAAGGGTTCTTAAACTGTTTTGAATCTGCTCACTATAGTCAATATTGTAAGCTTCAAACTAAGGGTCTAATAAGTGTAGGAAAGGTAAACTTTTGGAATTTCCATGGCAAATTTAAGATTAAAAGAGGGGGGCTAAGGATGAAAACTAACAACATACCAAAGTCAATCAGCTTGATTGAACAAGGAAGTGCGATGTCCGTAGTAGCTATATCCACACAGATTGAATTTAAAGATTTATTTCTGCCCTTTTTAATTGTAACTACTGAATTGGATAGTTCAATTTTGAGGGGCAAAGTCTTATGCTCTAGTATTCCAAATTATATTATGGATGGAACTTCAGCAAAGCTAAAATTTTTACTTTTCTTCAATTTTAAAATTCAAACTTGTCAATTTTATCAAAGGTATAGCTTCCAATGAATATTTTTAAATCATTGACGAAAAGATTACATATTAGAATTGACGGAAACAACTAATCTATCAAAGGTATGAATTCCGATAAAAATAACTACTCATTCAGTATCCCTGCCATTTCTTGTTTTCTTGTTTTGGGTTTAAATCCAACCCTCCACTAAAGTCCAGTGAACTACTTCTCGGGCGGGTCCATATCAATCATCTAACGAAACATTTTCGTTATAACTTATACAATTCTTTGATTGTAGCATCTACCAAATCATATGATCTTGTGAAAAGTAATGTCTTTAGTTTCTTCTTAAATTCAAGTTCTCCCTTTAGGTCCTTCATTTCATATGGCAGTCTATTATTATGTCTAGGCGCACAGTAGCCAAAAGCCTTTTCACCAATTATACTATTTGTTCTTGGTTCAGATAGTCTGTCTGTCACTCATGTGTCTTATGGCAACATTTGTTTCTAGTTCGTTTGTTCAGGCATTCTTTTAGATATTTTGGTTCAGTATCTTAAACATTAGTAAGAGTAGCTTGTACTCTATTCTCTCATTTACTGGCAGCCAGTGCAGGGGTTATTCTATCCCTATTGTGTAGTCCTTTTATTAATCTAGCGACTCTGTTTTGTAATCTCTGAATTTTCTTCAGCTGATAATTTGGTAAGCTATAGAACAGGGAGTTGCAGTAATCAATTCTTGAAAATGTGGTGATTTATGAGTATGGACATTGATTTTTCATTTAAGTATTTACTAATAAATGCTATATTTCTAATGTGATAGGTACAATTTCTTACCATATTATTTATATGTTCATTCATTGTCAGTCTATCATCCATGATTACTCCAAGATTTCTGACGGATTTCTTTAGGTCAATGATCAATTGACCTATTTCAATTCTTTGAAAGCATTCAATTCTTTTTATATCTTTCATTTCCAAAAATAATACCTTCACTTTTATCTAAATTGAGCTTGAGTTTTTTTTTTTTTTAACATCCAAGCCTTAATGTCATTCATTATTTCATGTATCTTTTATTTACCTTCATCAACTGATGCTATTGGGAAATAGTATTGTGTATCATCAGCGTATATTTTAAACTTAACTCTGTGAGTTTCAAGTATATTTGGGTTTCAAGTATATTTGCCAGTTCAATCTTGTAAATTTCAAACCAGAGAGGACCTAGTACATTGCCTTGAGGCACCCCTTTGGTTAGTTTTCTTGTCTCAGATTCAACATTTGATATTACTATAACTTTGCGGTTTTCAAGATAACTCGCAAACCAGTCATATGCTCGTTTTACGATGTCCACAGCTTTGTCTTCCATCAGATACGTATGTTCTACAGTATCAAATGCTGCACTTAGATCCAGCATCACAAGAATGCAACACTTGCTATTTGTTATAGTTTCTGCTGTCATTTTTAATCGCTAACACTGTTGCTTCTGTGGAGTAATTTTCTCTGTATGCAGATTGATCATCAGGTATGGCATTAGATTGTTTCAGATATTTCCAGGTTTGTTCATGTACAGCAATTTCAATAATTTTCGAAAAATATGACCTATTTGATATTGGCCTATATGAAATTAAATTGTCTATATCACCTTTTCCTTTATAGACAGGCTTTTAATATTGGCATCACAGAATACAAGATTAACTGTATTTGTATCTTAGATTAAGGTGGAAAAAAAAATAATAAAATTTAGGATACAGGGAATCTAAAATGCATTAGATTAGTTTAATCATGTAGAAAACTCAGTGGATTTATATAAGGTTTATTAGTGCTTAAGATGATTAATGCTTCATGGACTTGAAAGGTGGAGTAATATGCTCTAGAAACTTAATTTTATCCATGATGATTTGTTTTTATTTTTTAGGACTTCAATGATATTTCAGATATTGCTGACTATGTAACACTTAACCGAAATTGCAAATTTTTCATCTATCACGAAGGTGAAAATTGAGTAAATAACAAGGAGTCTAAAAAAGAAGTAACAGACTTCATACTGAAATAAGAAATGACTAGGAACATCTCCAATGTCTATTTCTTGATTAAGTAGGCACAAAGACAAGCTATGTTCCAATGAAAAATTAGCACTCAATTATTCTAGAGCATGAAGAAGAAATATGCACACATTCTTGATAGAATAGAATTTCTTAATCCAAGAACTAAGGGTCTTATTTTGAATCCGTATATCCATCGGGGATTTAACAAACTTTAAAATAGAAGTTTTATTGATTACGTTTGATTAACATGTTTATGGATTTTGTCTGAAGAAATTCGTAAAATGTCAATTAGTGAGGAAAGTTAATCAAAGTTGTGGGGGTTCAGGTATGTTTCTTTTGGCTATTGATCTCCCGCTGTGTATTAGCCGAGAAAAGTTCTCATTGGTATGTTAGTTTCATATTTTTTTTGTTGCATTTCATCATTACCATATTGATTACATAAGATGCTGGTCTTGAATTCCAATGAATTAACCGATGATGAACCTTGAGAAAAGTGTTATTAGTTTGGCCATGTTATTTTTTTCGTTGGTTGTTCAAGTGAATCCGAACTTTCAATAAAGTTAAAGGTAGAGAAAGTCTTCAATTCTAACAAGCTTCCATTGCAGCATTTCTTCACTAAATTGTAATTTTCAGGGTATTGAGGACAAGGAAAGCATTATTAAAAACTGCCGAAATTGTGAAAGTACTAAGTATAAAATGGAACTGGAAAAGTGACTACGTAATAAATCGATGAGACTTAAATTCGATGATATCCTTTTCTCACAGACTAATTGTCATGAATATATGATTTAAATAATGCAAATTTACTTTAACTCAACAGATGCAAAATATTTCTTGGACAAACTCCAGTAAATAATGTTAATGGGATGGTAAAGTACATTTTGGTGGGCTGTGATAATGGAAAGTCATTCAGTATAATGGAGGCCAGGTGCTTTAAGTACTTCAAGGTACATTGAGCATAGTGGTTCATCATTTGATGTTGTGATGTGTTATGCTAGTAGAGGTTTCATAGGATATGTTCTCTATGTAATTAAGAATCTAAATTAGTTAAGTTTGTAGCTTGGATTACTAAACACCTTGAGTCTGCTGATGTCAAAGAATGCTATAAATTCTATATTGAATTTGATTAGAATCTCGAGAAGTTTATCAAACTGAGGGACAGGGACAGTCTGTCATTTGGTCATAAAAACTTATTCAGGGTGTCACTTGAAATGTCCTTGATTTTCTGGTTTAACAACATATAAAGCAATGCATGTGTTGTGTAAATAAAAAAAAAAAAAAACTTTGAATGACCTTACTGCTCTCAGAGAAAAGGCCCTTAAAAATTCCTTTAAAGTGATTTCTCCCTAATGCTTCATAATTTTTTGAGACTAATCATAGAATGCATTTACGTTGACTTGCAGAAGGAATGTTATTGTGGGAGTTAAATTAGCACTGGCCTTAACAGTATCACTAAATCGAAACAGCTTACACAGTCCTTACTACGAAAATGTCTTGTTTGGTCTGAAAAACCAGGCAACAAAATATAAAGGTAAATGCGATCCTGAAACTTGTAAATATGTTTAGCTGATGTAGTACTAATTAGGAACTCTTAAGCTCTTAATAACCCTTTGTTTAGTTATTGATATGACATATAGCTAATAGGTTTAGTAATTTAGGTCAAATTATTTAAAGCCAACCGGAAAAGTTCCTAATACCTCTTCAGTTATTCAGTTTAAAGGTAATTATGATCAATTTGCAGTATTGTTGGATGGTGATAGGACTGTTGGTTGTGATGTTAGTTTTCGTAGGGTTGCTGTGGTTTTGGAGAGAGAGAGAGAGAGAGAGAGAGAGAGAGAGAGAGAGAGAGAGAGAGAGAGAGAGAGAGAGAGGGGGGGGGTCAATATTTCTTGGATAGTTGGTTAGTGTAAAAAAAAATGGTTTATTCAGAGAATCAAGACTGAAAAATAAAATTTACATTTGTAGTAACAACGGTACTATTGCGGGGAAGGTTCTTACGCTAATTGATGTTGGGCAATTAAATCATACCCAAGTGTTTCTTCACACCTATTTAAGAAATCCTCTCGAAAACACCCTTGCTGAGACCACAATGCTCTACCTTCTACCCTCTACCATGCCTGCCGAACGAGCTATTTAACGAATATCGACTTTATATTAATTTGAAATCACCTTAGATTATATTTGTTGAGTGAACTCTACCTTATGTGTGCATAGAGGACATATCTGCATGATTTTACAATGGATCGTCTTGTAAGGTCGACAGTTACCATGAAGCGAAGCACTAATTCCTTAAACGGATGCCGTCCTGGCAAGTGACCAACAAGCTTATTCTTTGGAGTTTTCGTCAGTCCAATAAACATTTTTGGGGGCAAGTGCACTGGACTCGTCGTTGCTCTAAGTGGATGTGGATAATCTAACCCCGTTTGTCTTCAAGAAAATACTGAATTATGTAAGTAATAGTTTAAGATATTTTTAATTAATCGATTACTGTTTAGGATTTACGGTTTTCATTACTTCGTATTTTCTATAAATTTGACAATTCTGCTTATTGATTCGCTGATTTTCTATTAATTACCCGAATTTGGATTAGTTATTGATAAATATGGATTATTGTATAATTGCAAGTCAGAAAGCTATAGAGACACTTAACTATTTGCGTCCCTGATTTTGACTTTGCGGGAGCCTTTAATGGGAGAGGTCGGCTCATCAGCGTTTATGCGCATAACGCACACAACGAGTGGTCTCCCTTGACAGCATTGACTGACAAGTACACGTAGTAGCACGATGCAATGATACCTTTCCAGAATAAAGATACTTCTTAATATTTTTTTCTACAAGTACAGATTATCCTTATGACAGACCATACATCAAAGATTTTAATAATAATCTGATGCTCCTGAACATTCATAGGGTATAGAGGTATCTTTCGAGGGAACACAATTACTGTAATGTATTGACCTTAACTTATCCCTAACCAAAGATTTTTCTTTTTTTATCTTTTTATTATTAAATTTTACAAAAGGATCAATACAATGACTTCATATATACAATATAAAATAATAATAAATTACATCCTTTACAAATAACAAAGTAAGTAAGCCTTATATCCTATAGAGTAATTTATATTTCTCTTTATTCTTTATTTTACAATAGCATTAAGTACATAATCTTTGGTAAAGAGCTTGTCTAATTTATTCACAAACTTTACTCAATATAAACTTGGTTTTTGACATTTTATTCACTATATAAGTTATTAGGTTTGGGTCGTCTGCCAAAAGACCCAAAGATCGACCCAACCACACTCCTGCTACAAAATCTGATAGTAATACCATTGCAGTGTTTTCGTCTTTCTTCGATGGTGTCTTAAAATCAAACTTAAGAATTCTTAGTAAACTATTTGTTTCAATTTTACAACAGCTATTTAGTATTGACTTTAACCAAATCAGAATGGTTTTTGACGAGGGACAAAAATAAAATATGTGCATATTATTTTCAATACATCCACAAAAGAGACATCTATCTTCATTCGAGATTTTCATCATATGAAGCCTATCTATGGTATTAAGTATTTCATTAACGTATCTATAAACTGTATCTCTGCTGTTCTTATCAATATACTTATTATTTACATGCTTCCAAATCTGTTTCCAATTAAAAAGCGGGTACAATAACTCTATCTTTGGTTTATAGTCTTTACAGTTCATTAGTAACCAGTATATTTCTTTAACAGGCACCTTAGGATAATTCTTTGAACTATATACTTTCCTTAAAACATCTATCATCTCACTATAATATGATGTGATAAAAATAGTACAATCTCTATAAGTTTTATCAGCTTCCATTAAAACACTAGCTTTTATTTTACAATAATAATACATAATCTCAAAACCATAACACTTACTCATAGAAATCTTGTTAAAAGTTCTGAACATAATAGCTTTCGATTTATTTACAATATTCACCATTCCTAGCCCTCCTTCTGCCCTTGGTAAAAATACGGTGTTTCTTGCAATGGGTTCACAGCTTCCATTCCATAAATATCTAAATAAACTCCTCTGTATTCGTTTGGCACAATCCTGTGGAACTATATATACATGTGACACATACCACGTTTTTGCTAAACTTTTACAATTGATTACAATACATTTTTGAAACAGTCAGCTTCCTATTCCTAAATATACCTATAACTTTGTTTATCTTACTCTCTAGATTATTCCAATTTAGATTAACACTATCTTGATAATTATTACTATGATAAACACCTAGTATTTTACAGGAATTATGAAGATAATGACATCCATTTATTGGTCATTCTGATTTATTTCTCCATTACCCAATGCCTAAAATTTGAAGTTTTATTTCTGTTTAAATTTGCACCACTTGCCTTTTCATAATCTGTGATTATATTAAAACATTCTAATATTCCTTTGTCACTAGTAACTACGATAACAGAATCATCAGCATATCCTAGAACAGACACCTTTAAATTATTTGGCAAATTCAATGACATGTCTACAAGCTTAATCTTCATCATCCTGTAAAAGGGTTCCTGGTAGATAATAAACAAAATCATGGATAATGGACACCCTTGCCTTACCGATTTTTTTATAGGGAATGGATCAGAGATGTTACCATTTATGCATACTACACTTTCAGCGTCTTTATATAACATTTGTATTAGCTGAATGAAACTAGGGTCAAAACCAAAGTTTCTCAATATAGCATATAAAAAGTCATGATCAACACGATCAAAAGCTTTAGACCAGTCTAAATTTATTATCACAGCTTGTTTATCATTATCATTTGCATAAATCATAAGATCTCATGATGGAATTCAAGTTGATAATTGACCTATCATCAACACAACTAAACTGCTCGCGGGAAATAATTAAATGTAACACATTCTTTAATCTATTAGTTATTATTTTCGCTATTTTAAAATCCACGTTTAGCATTGTTATTGGCCTCCAGTTTGTAATAAAACCTAAGTCTCCTTCCTTCGGTATAAGCGTTATTATTCCTTTATTCATTTTAGAGATGGTCTTATTTGAAAATAAACTTCACTAAGCTCATAAAATCGTTTTTTATTTCTTTCCAAAACTTTTTGTAAAACTCAACAGTGAGACCATCTATTCCCGGGCTTTTGCCGTTCTTCATCCCTCTCAATGCTTTCAGTACTTCAGACTCTGTCACTTCTGAGGTTAAAATATCATTCTCATTCCCATCAATAACTTTATCTACTAGATTCAAAAACAGGTCTTGATAAGCCTTATGACATTTCTCTTTTTTGAAAAGTTTTTTCAAAATATTCCCTTATATTTAACGCAATAGCTTTGGGATTTAGTATTTCGGTACCGTCGTCCCTCTTTATCTTATTTACAAACGATTTAGAGTTTTTCTCCCTCCCTAATAGGTACGCTGAAACTTGTTCACCCTTTAACTTATCATCCACCTTTGCTCTAATTTTGACTCCTTCACAGATCTCGTCTTGAATACTATTTATTCTTAATTTCAAAGAGTTCACTAACGAAAACTTGTCCTTATTCAATACCCCTTTTCCTATTTCTTCTTTCAACTGGTAGTTCAGTAAATTCAATAGACCATATTTTGCTTGGTTAATCTGCTTTGAACACGTGATAAAGAAAGATTTCAGTTGAGCTTTCGCATATTCCCACCAACACAAAATATTTCCAACTCTATCTTTGCTCCTCTTGATATTATTCCAATTCATAAGAAAATTGTCTCTTACAATATCTGTATCTAGACTATTACTATTAAGTTTCCAGTACCCTCTACCTGGCAACGCTACATTTTCTAATTTCAAAGCTAATACTATAATATTTTGAATATTTGCCACATGGTTATGTAAATCTTTTAGATAAAACCTATCCAGCCTTGAACCATAATTCTCCCTAACATAAGTATGCTCCACCTGGTGATGACATGAATTCCAAACATCAATGAGTTTCAAGTTGCTTTTCAAGTTTACTAATGACTTTGATAGAAGTTCACTATCGGAATTAGAACAATCTCTCATACAGGTAATAGAATTCCAATCTCCACCCATAATGATATTACTTATATTGTTCCTTAAGAAATATAAAATATCTGTATTAAACAATTTCTCCCTTTCTTTCCTCTAACTATTCCCAGCTGGAGCATAAACATTTAATAATTGAACAGTAACGTTTGAATAGCGACAATTAACACTCATTACATAGCCATCAGTATCGTTTTCAAAATTCAAAATTTCAAAATTAGATGTTTTATTTAAAAAGATTGCTATTCCACCCTTAAGAATGTGTATAATTAATCAACACTTTGCAGTATTTTTCAACATATTCCAATTTCCCTTCCCCTTTTATATTGTGCTCTTGGACGAAAATTACATCTAGATTATAAAGAAAAAGTTTATTATTTTAATTTGCTTATTCAAAGTATTAAGTCCATTTACGTTAACTGTAGCTACATTTAATGTGGATGAAATGAATTTTTTATACTATGTAAAATACATTTACAATACAAGATTAAATTGCTTCAAGCTTCTTTGTACACTTTCCTGTTTCATCGTCTGATGATAAATTCTGGTTTGTCCTTTCCATGTTTTGGCACTGGTCTTTCTTCAACGTTATCTTGAGTTTATTGCCAGAGTCTGTTTTCGTATGCCATGTTTCCATTTCCAAATCAGTACTGTAAAGTTTTCTTTGGGCCGTAGGCAACTCATATGTTTCCTCACAATCCATTTTTCCCTCCTGATTACCTTTTATTATACTCGCTGCTTCATTTCCTGTTGATAACTCGTTTTCTTTAACATTTTTATGAATCTCAACCTTTGTTTTTGATCTACGCAATTCACTTACACCTATTGGTTGGGAAACCCTAATTCCTTCATCGTCATCATCCTGCTCGTAATCAAGATTGTCCACAAAAAGATCCCTTTCATCTCCATAATTTAGCCCACTGCCGATTACCCCTTTCTCCAGTTTTCCATAAACATTTTCTTCCCTTATGCAGTCCACAGATTCTCCCAATACAATTTCCTCGTCCGGTTCTTTCCCTATCCCACTTCCAGCAGTCCTTTTTGATGTGCCTTTCCCAAGTTTTATCGAGTCACCTTCATCCTTTTCTTTCTCAGAATCATTTTTTGAGATATCCTTAACAATTTCTTCTATTGTGCAATCTAAATCCTGTTCTTCTATTGAATTGGGTCCTTCATCCTTATCCGTTCCTTCGGTCACTATATCAGTATTTTGATAACTTTGGTTATCTCCTCTTTCTTCAACTGTTGCCTCTTCTACATTGCCTTTGTGCAATTCATTTGCTTTTACGCTGGTCTCATCCTTTCCTTCCGTAGGTAGGTGAGGGAACTCTCCTTCTTTAAACTTATATCTCACATCTTCGTAACTGCAGTCTTTAGCTAAGTGACCTATTTCCCCACACCGAAAGCATGTCCGTGGCTGCCCATTATATAAGATGGTCAAGGTAAATCCTGAAACCGTAATTGATGATGGGACATTCTCTTTTAGTCTCATGCGGGCTGTCCTGACTCCCGTCAATAGCCCTTTGAATGGTCCGTCAGCATACCTGTTTACCCTGATTCCTTCCACTTTTCCATATTTTGATAAAACCTCGATCAGCTTTTCATCTGAGAATCCGAAAGGAGCATTCCTTATTGAAACATACGTAATGGAGGAGCTAAGATTCACTATCTTTACATTTCCTAACTGGTCTGAACACACCTCTTTGCCCTCATAATTTTCCATGAGATCATTAAACACGTTTGGTACTACTTTAACAATTACTCTGTTTTTACTTATAAATTGAACTCCTATAATTGAGTTATGAACCAATTTCATGTTATCAAATAACATTTTGCTAACAATATCCATAGTAGGGTGTGCAGTAAACTGCAGCCCAAAGGAGTCCTTTCTCCTAAACGGTGTTGAGTATGACCCCATACTGTTACACTGAAAATAGTCACTGAAAGAGTCAATAGATGGCAGCACCGTCGCCACCGTCTAGAGCAGACTCCCCAACCTAGGCCAGGCTAGGGGGGAGGGGCCACAACTCGAAATTAGAGAAAATCACAAAGTTTCCAAGGTTTATAACTGCACTGTCACGTAACCCACATTAACTATGCCTATTTCAGCACTAACGGCACATATTCACCGAAAAACTCACAACATTTTCTCGGCGAAACTGCAGCTATGACACCAGAAATAAGCAAAATTGAACAGAAGCCGCAACAGATTGTTGTTTACCTACAGGCTTCTTCTTCTTCCCTATGCTTCATGAGATTCTGAACCACACTTGAAACACGTTCTCTTTTGACCACTATATAGCTACTGAATTTGAAAACCATTTACAGTAATTTTCGATGGAATATTCTTTTTTATATACATTTTGGCGGTACGTATACCACTTAAAGCACCTTTAAAAGGACCCTGGTTATAAACATTGCGTCTTAGGCCCTCCACTCTACCATACTGTCGAAAAATATTCGTTAAAACCTCATCCTCCATCTCCTCTGGACAGTCTCTAATATAAACAAAGGTAAATATTGAACTTTCGTCTGTTACTTTCAAAGAAACACTATTACCTGTGACATATTTCCCCTCAAAGTCTTTGACAACACGATCATAAACCACCTTTTCAGCTAACTTGACAATTACCTTTTCTCGTAGAAACTGGACTACTTGAAGATCTTGAAGGCGAATACCAATATGTACAAACAATGCCGCACTTACATCCTCTTGCGTTGGCTCTGTGTTCAAGAACACTAGCCCAATAGAATTCACTCTTCTTAAAGCAGAAGCCATTTTTCCCTTGGTTCAAACACAGTCTTATTATAGTTTTTAGGGAATAATTCCCTTTAAATGAAAGGCTTTACAGCCACACGTCTAGATAGGGAACCCTGAGGCCCAGCCCCAGGGTACAACGACTAATCTTCCCAAAACCCAGGAGGGTGTTGATGTTAAATTTTCACTTTGGAAGATTTAAGTCTACAGTTTTTACGTAATTTCGCCGATGACCACACTTCCTACATAATCATCAGCTTCATAGTAGACAAGAGGCCACAGCAATACATCCAAAGTTCCAAAACAAGCTGAAATAACGGAGCTCTGGAACTACTGTCCGTTCACCTCGACGGTTGGGTCGAGAGACTCTTAAATAAGGAAGAGTAATAAATACTCTTTACCTTCCAAAGATACAACTTCTTTCAATACATGGACTATCTTGGATAGTTGATTAGAGTAAAAATAAAAAGTTGGTTTATTTAGAGCCAGACTGAAAAAGAAAAATTACATCTATAGTAAAAACGGTACTATTGCGGGGAAGGTTCTCGCGCTAATTGCTGTTGGGCAATTGAATCGTACCCAAGTGTTTCTTCACACCTATTTAAGAAATTCTCTCGAAAACACCCTTGCTGAGACCACAATGCTCTACCTTCTACCCTCTACCACGCCTGCCGAACAATCTTTTTAACGAATATCGACTTTATGTTAATTTGAAATCACCTCAGATTATATTTGTATTTCTTGTGACAAATTCCCTTGTACAACTAGAACCTTGTAGTTGAGTGAACTCTACCTTGTGTGTGCATAGAGGACATATCTGCATGATTTTACAATGGATCGTATTGTAAGGTTGACAGTTACCATGAAGCACTAATTCCTTAAACGGATGCCGTCCTGGCAAGTGACCAACAAGCTTTTTCTTTGGAGTTTTCGTCAGTCCAATAAACATTTTTTGGGGCAAGTGCACTGGACTTGTCGTTGTTCAAAGTGGATGTGGATATTCTGATCTCGTTTATTTTAAAGTAAATACTGAATTATGTATGTAATAGTTTAAGATATTTTTAATTAATCGATTAATATTTAGGATTTACGGTTTTCATTACTTCGTATTTTCTATAAATTTGACAATTCTGCTTGTTGACTCGCTGATTTTCTATTAATTACCTGAATTTGCATTAGTTATTGATAAATATGGATTATTGTATAATTGCAAGTCAGAAAGCTATAGAGATTCTTAACTATTCCTGTCCCTGATTTTGACTTTGCGGGAGCCTTTAATGGGAGAGGTCGGCTCATCAGCGTTCCCTCTGCGCATGACGTCACACAACGAGTAGTCTCCCTTGACAGCATTGACTGACCGGATACGTAGTAGCACGATGCAATGATACCTTACCAAAATAAAGATACTTCCTAATATTTTTTTTTAAAGTACAGATTATCCGGGTCTTTTCGGTTTGATTGCCTATCGAATTTTAATGTTTTTTTTTATTCCAATGTATGTATCTTTATGTGGAAAACCCAAAAATGATAACCATTTTGTGGAGAAATTATTTATTGATGGATGTGATAGGTAGTGGCTGTAAGGGGGGGGGTCGCAGGGGCTAGGCCTAGGTAGGGGTACAGGGCCCTAGGTTAGGTGGTTGTATTAGGTTCGGTAGTGTCCCGAAAATCACTGTGGCCTTAAGGGGGGGTCGCAGGGGGGGGGCAGAGCCCCCCCCCCCCCCCCCCCGGTAGGCCTAGGTAGGGATACAGGGCCCCTATGCTAGGTTAGGTGGGTTTTCTTAGGTTCAGTAGTGCCCTGAAAATCAAGAAAGCGCACAGAGAAATCGCAGCATTTCAGTAAGATATTGATTGATAAAAGCCAATTTAGGTGTTAATAAATAATTTCTCCACAAAATGGTTATCATTTTAGGGTTTTCCACATCAAAATACATACTTTGGAATGAAAAAAACATTTAAATTCGATAGGCACTCAAACCGAAAAGATCCGATTATCCTTTTGGCAGACCATACATCAAAGTTTTTAATAATAATCTGATGCTTCTGAACAGTCATAGGATATAGAGGTATCTTTCAAGGAAACAAAATTACTGTAATGTATTGACCTTCACTTATCCCTAACCAAAGATGTATAAATTAACGTACAGAGAGTTGTCTTTGGTGCTAAATCCTACGCAACGGGTTGAGGATTAATATAGAGAAAGTTGTTTTGGTGCAATGAACACTCATTTTAATCCTAACAGATTAACAAACAAAGATGACAGTTTAATAGTGATGGAATTCAGATATGCACGAGTTTTCGCAGAGCCAGGTGTGTACCCCGAGGGGAAAAATTGTTGTTTCCATAGTTTTTCTTACTGTAATCCTGTAAGTACTTTGTTTCTTTTCACTCTTATCGATAATGTTGTTGAGGTGCCGCAATCTAAAAATACTGTTATTTTGGTAAAATATTCCACAACCTCTTCAAGAACACCAGCTGCAGCAGATTTCATTTCAGCAGCCATTGTGTTTATGCATTCCGTTCCTGGTCTAAGACCATAGCCATGAATTGCTGTAAAAAAGTCTCAACATATTTTTAGTTTAAAAGAAAAAAAATCTTCGGATAGTGCATAATTTTCCTTCACGTATATAATGGACCCATGTCTATGACGTCTTGCTATTAACAATATACCCTAAATTTGGATATTTAAACAACTTTTTCACTACATATCCACCGATATTTCTTAAGGATTCTTCCTCGATAACTGATTCTGTGGTGTATGTGGATTTCTGACCTTTAGCAAATTCTGTTTCCAAAGTGAACATTTCGCCATTCTTAAGATACACATCAAATTCTGGGTCACTAAATCCTATGTTTGACGTACACATTTCCAATGCCAGTTCCCTGTCATTGAAAGATTTACCAGGTCCATTTTCATCACGTCCAGATGCTACCATTTCATGGGATACCGGGTCAAGGTTTTTATCTCCTTTTTCGCGGTTTGCCTTATCGCTATAAAGTTCAATATCCCTACCTAGCAAATCTTTTTCAATCTGCATTTAAAATTAAACTGCACTGGGATCATCATGAGAACCCCTCATCTGCCTAATAAATCCAAGAATTTTTTTTAAGGCAGTCTTGATTCAATTTCCGTGTCATAATAAAAGAAATGTCATGAGACTGTTTAAGCATGTTATGTATCCCAATCATTGAGTGACAAGATATCACATTTTTGGAAATTTATAAAGGTGTAAAGGCAATTAAATTTTGAGTTATTTTACCCTCATTCCCAGCATTGCATCAACCATTCTTTGTAGAGCAATTTTCTGGCTATCCAAATCTCTCCCAAATGCATTGTGGGCTTTTGTGTCTCCTGACATCATAGAGGAATTCATGACATCGAACCATTCATTCACTGTAGATATAAAATCGGCAGTTTCCTTCCAATTGTTGCTATCAGTAAGCCCCTTTCTCCTAAAAAATACAATGCCATAGCACATGACTTTGAAAGTAGCCGAGCAGCGTACTTTACAGGCTGTCTTTGTAAGCCACTTACATTGATATGTATTTTATTAATTTTATATGCTAAGGCATACTCTGATACGGTTTTCATTAGCATTTCACGGACACAGGCATCAGATACGCTATTAGGCATCAGATGCGCTATTTCCATTTAACATAAGAAAACCGTGTTCCAGAAAATTATTTCTTAATAACTTGATCATGTGGGGAGCATCAGCCAATATGAAGACATTCCTGTCAGCACATGGGTTTTAAAAAGAAAAACCTTTTTTTTTTTTTCTATGTTAAGGGGATCAATCTCGAATTCTTTCCAACCCCACAAATTAGTAGGTCCAAGATCATGGACAATTGCTACAACGGCAAATCCAGTTTTTTCAACATTTGTAATGATATCAGTCGGTTTTTTATGCACGTTAGTCATCATATTGGTAGTATATGGGCTGCTTCCAGCTTGCCGTCAAACCTCTTAACCTAACCACTTGAACTTTATCATGAGTTTCATACAAAACGTCCATCCCTTTGTCATAACTCCACTTACTACCAATATTCACTTCATTAAATGAAATAACGGCAAGTTTTTCTACTTCCGTCATTGTTTCTGATTTTGTCTTCATCAGTGACAGAACCGAATCCAGAATACCCGGCTCACATTTGAGATTTTGCGTTAGTTTGTTCAGTGTACTTTTTGATGGTAGAGGAAATCCTTCTAGTTCTCAAATATAGCATTTGGTGCTCTTGCTTCTGAGAGTGAAAGCTAACGACATGTCTTCATCGCTCCATTGACTGACTAACTTGTAGTTATGAGAGCATTTATCTATGTTTTACTTAGCACGGGTTGAAATAACTTGTTTATTTCAGTTAGTTTGAACTTACTTGCCACTTCCATTTCCAAACTAACCAGTTTCAGGAGCTCTTGATTGGTCTTTAACAAATGCTCTAATTTTTTTTAACTTTCTCTACTTGTTTAATTCTATTTTATTCGGAACTCTCTTCAGGCTGTGGAAAAATTTCTTGAACAGAGACTACTGAAGAAACTTCATTGGTATCTGAATAACAATTCTCCATTTCACATATTTCCTGTGCGGTGCGTTCGAGTCTCGCTTTATGGCTCGTGGACATCTCTCCTCAGCTTTTTCAGATACACTTTTCAGGTAAAGACAGCATTGCATTTCAGATTTTATGAAATCACAACAGTTCATATTTTCGGCACCAATGACCTTGTCAGGATGCCAGAAAACCTTAAATTGATCAATTAAAGAACAAAAAACTTTAGTATTTTTCATATTTAATGATCACCTAAAGACAATGGCAGAACCCTTTAATTTAATAGTCTAATGCAATTTACTTTTCGTAATCTAGGTGTCACAGCCAGTAAAGTATTTTAGGAAAATAGTCAAAGGTTAGAAATTTATCGAGCAGGTTTTTGGCAAATTTTTCAACTTGTAACTTAACATTAGGGAAAATAAGGGATGTAACCAACCACCTCTTCCTAAAGCGCACGTTGATTTTTGAATTTTTTCAATTCCCAGAAGTCTGTATTTCATTTCATCAGCATAGTCCTCAACTTTAAAATGGACTGAACAAATTAGAGCACGCTTACAGTTAACATCGTCTGAGCGTTTGCAAGCATGCATCCATTTGATCATCGTATTTTCTTCTTTTGGGAAACTAAAATATCGAATGCCTATATTAATGGTCTTTTTGCTATTATTATGGCATCCAAATACAACACAAATGGAAGGCATGGCTGCTGGAAGTTAATAAACGTGACATATTAAATAAGACTACCTCTAGTCAGGTCACACCTCAGCCACCGTCACCGAAAAATTAAGTGACAAAAGCTCGGCCTACAGGCGCGTACCTCACTGATGAACCGACCTCTCCTGGCGGGACCTTTGTGGTGAAGCAAGGTGAATTCTTCTTCTTCTTGGGGTATTAAAGCCAACACTTATTGTTGGCACGGGCCTTTCCCTTGGTTGGCCCGTAGAGCAAGGTGAAATCGTCCTATGCTTTTTAGGGGGTTAAGGAGTTTTTGCGCTATTTGATTTAAACTTATATTTAGTAGATTATTTACAAAAAAAATTTATACAAACTTGTTGAAATATTGATTTTCGTGGTATTCTATTCCTTTTTATATTGTAATTTTACTGAAATACTGAAAGATAGTCTTTTAACTATTACGAACAGTTCCTCGAGTGTGGGAATTTTTTTGGGGGGGATTTTTTTTTTCTTGGATTTTTTTATCTGGAATTTTTTTATTTTATTTTATTCTTTGGAATTTTTATTTTTTGGATTTTTTTTTCTTTTTGCTTGATCATTTTCGATTTTTACCAGCGTAGTCCTTCGAACGTTTTGGATTAATTTTTGGCTTTTGATTCTAAACTGGTTAGTGGTCCTGGTATCGGCAATCGGTGATTATATTTTTCGTATTTTCACTCTGTAATTTTGGTAGGAACTTTCTCATTTTCATATACAATGGCAGGTGGGAGACCGTATCAGTATTTTCAGTTTTAATGACTTGCAAATATAACTTCCTCGCTTGATTCAATGGACTTGAGCTGGAATTTCATAAAGGTATTTTGAATAATAACTTCATTAATCTAGATTTTCAGACTTGGCAAGGTTTAGTCTTTTGAGCTCATAGATCAAACTGGGTTAGATTCACAGTATGACTGTAAATATTATACTTGGAATTTACAGATTTGGCTTAATAGGATTAAAATATGGTTGACTGATTTTTGCAGACCACCCAGGTGATTGTTGGTATCGTTGTTGATATAAAAACCAAAATTGAATTGCCTAAGCTCCATTCTCATCAATTTCATGCAGCTTCAGAGCATGATAAGCTCACATGTAAACCATTATCACCACTCTCCTACGCCTATTGACGCATAAGGCCTCTTGTTAGATTTCGCCAGTCGTCTCTATCTTGAGAAGTTCAATCGACTATACAGCGAGCTTACACCAGTGATACAAGAATTTTGATGGCTGCCTTCGCTGAAGAAATACCTCAAGAACTGCAGGTAAATCATTGAAAGTTGAAGTTTACCCGTGGGCAAAGACACTTAATTTTTTATGCAATGATGAAGAAATTTATTGAAGCGATTAGCTTTTATTTTTTAAGGGAGCTTTACTCATTTCATCTTGCTTGCCAACAACGTTTCAAGACAGTATCGTAACAATAACGAATAAATCTTTCTCCTTTTAATCAAACCTACAATGTTACATGACACAACAGTAACAATAGCTAATAAATCTTAATCTCCTTTTGATCCACCTACAATGATGCAAGACAATTTTAACAATAACGAACAAATCTTCATCACCTTTTTACCAGTTAGTGTGTAGATTTCCTGATACTTCCAATCAACTTAACTTAATTTATCAATTCAGTAATAACATTATTCTCTTTGGATCGGTAATAAATTAGCTCATAAATTTATCGAATGGAACAGATAGGTCTCGTCCAGAGTCATTGAGAAGGATTCATTTCAAACCATATAGAGCCATTATAGTCTAATTTTGAGATACTTCCATTACCAATCGTGGATGTGACTAATTTAACGAGGTAATTAATCTAATAATCCAATAAAATGAATGAGTCATATTTGTCACTAAACTGTGAATACCGATACGGTCACCTATATGCCATTATATAGGCAAATGGAAAAAAAAAAAAAAAAAAAACTACTGTAAGGAATACGAAGAAAATAATCACGGATTGCCGATACCGAGACAACCACCCACTTCGAAACCAAAAATAATACAATTAATCCCAGACATTCGAAGAACTAAGCTGAAAAAAAATTCTAACCTAATCGAGTGGGGAAAAAAAGGTTCCACACTCGAGGAACGCTAGTAATAATTCGAAAATCATCCTTACAGTATCGGTGAAAGCACAATATATCAACTGGAAATCGGAAAGCCTCGAAAATTTAAAATTTCAAGAAATTTGTATAACATTTTAGTAAACAAACTATTAGATACTAAGTTTTTTATTCAATAGTCCAAAAACACTCCAACACCCCCTCCAAAAAAAGAAATGAGATACCATACTCTATTAAACTATTTACAAATTCTAGGTAACTTTATTCATATTAACTAGGAGTGGATTTGAAGTGCAGGACAAAGGAATGCATGCTTAACATGGTTGACAGATGCTGCTAAGGGGTCCTCGCAATTTTGCTGGGAGAGTACTTGACCTGTTCTCGTCCCAAAGATCTGATAAAAGTCAAGATCAGGGTTATGGATAGCAAAGAATCTTTGCAGATTTCTGATCTGCACCTACCAAAAAAAAAAAAAAGAAAAAAAATCCATCTTACAAATAATCTCAATCAAAATGTAGGTTATAAGTAGCAAATTCACGAATCTAATCAACAAGAATATAAAATTTATAAAAATTGGAATCTTAAATCCTGAATAGTAATCGTTTCCTATGTTTTATACAGAATAACTATCAATGTTTAGTTATTGAGCTTGTGAGAAGGGCTTATATTCACAGGTTTATTTTTACGTATTAAATTTTTGTTAAAATTAAAAGATTTTTCTTAATCGTAAAGTAAATTGAAAGTATCTTTGAATTCTAGATTCTCGAAAATGTCAAAGCCTCCGGAAATACTTATTACCGTAGTCTCCCACAAGAATTTTGCGAGCTAAATAGAAAACGTCTTTGGGGGCCCTTTAAAGAAAACCGTAAAGGAGTTTGAGGGACTTAAACAATTACAAGAGGTAATATCGGCTTCTCTGTTGAGAATCCGATTATGTCACCTTTTGATACTGAATTTTGTGCTTTATTTACAAGGCTACTAATTCTTATACAAAAAAAGGAATTCTTTGAAGAACGAATATAGTCTTTTGCATTTAAAACTACGTCCTGGAAACTCCAAAATTCGTCGCTGAAGTATGATCGTCACTTGCTTGCTTTATATTGACTTGCTTAAGCAAATCATCATTAATAGGTGAACTCTGCCCTGTTTCCGGCGTCTAGCTCAAGTCATACGTTCGCCTGCCTGTGCTTACTGTCTCCCTTGGATTGTTTGAATTTTGATCTGGTAACACTGTTTCAAAGCGATATAATTGCAGGCAAATCTGAGTGCCCACTCTTTCTTTGTCCCTAGTGTGAAAGGGACCCAAGTGTAAAATAAGCAAACGAGTGAAGGAAACCGCGGTGGTTTAGTTATTTGTGAGGGATTATAAGGACAATAATTCAGGGTCATATTATGTACTTAAAACTTATTCTCCTGCTTAAATGTCTGTTATCATTGAAAAGACTTATGTTCACTCAATTGACGTGAATACTAATGATTGGGATTATTGGAATGTTAATACCATATAAGTTATTTTCAATATACTTCATTGCTTATTTTAGACCATATTATACAAATTTTGGTGACACCAAAATGTGAACTTATTTCATTATATTTGAGTGTATTTGGTCCAAGAGGATATTTAAATTACCTCCTGTTACTAGAACGATTTTATTCGCTATACAAAGTCATGTGTACAATTATGGACTCCTGCGGAAATTAATTTCCGATCTTGGAACTAATTTGGGAATAGCATTACAATGGATTACATAATGTCTTGATTCTGCTGGTAATAAAGAATTATTTTGTTTTAAAGAATGTCCGTACTGAATTTGAACTGTTACAGAGGTTCATTAAACAGAGATAGGTATTGTAATAGTCTAGTGTGTCGGTCAAAAAGAAAAAAAAATACTCGTTGATGGTGCAATTCAAAATTATGGCTTTTTTTTTTTTCCTGTTTCAAACATGTAAAGCAATGCGTGCTTTATGCAAATAAAAACAATTAAATGACATTGCTGCTCCCGTAGAACAGGTCGCTAATAATTATTTTAAAGCGATTTCTCCCGAATACCTCAAACTTGGTTTTGAGACACTAAATAGAATGTCTTCAACCAATGGCAAGAATAATTATGCTGCACAATGCCATTTATCTGGTTTTATTTTAAGGTGTATCATGCTCCGCCTTAGAACCAGACACCAACTACTCGTTTTTCATGCACATAATTATTGACATTAAAAAGAAAAAAAAAAGAAACTGTGTATTGGCCGTGGACATCAGCTTCGAATATTGCCTAGTGAACTGAGTAGAAACTAATCGGATAATTTCATCTGGTACCACTGTTTGTCACCATAACAATTTCCCTCGTTTCAACGCTTATGACTTCACAACCCTTGCTTTATGATATGGCAACAGTGTTTATCTGACAGACCCTCTTCGTCCGTGTGGACACACTTTTAAAAGTCAGTCTAGGTGCTGATAATGAAGGTACAATAGCTTTAGTAAGGAATCCTATTAATCAGCAAAGAACGAAACATATAGAATGTTGCAGCTGATGGTCTCTTCGAGTTGTTTTGTGTCCCTACAAATAAAAATATCTTTTTTCAATGACCCTGTATCTCGCCAGAAGATTAAATTGTTTATAACCTAATGTATGAAACTTTTGTGATTTTATGTAATTCATGTTGTAAATAGTTTTGTTTGTAAAATATGTATTTGATTACTTAGCATTAGATCAAGTGGGGGTATTGAGAGGATCTCATTTTTACCATAATTATGGTGCATGTGTACGTGTACATGGCTGTTGAAAATCAGTAGAGGGCGCTGCAGTACGTTCCAACTCATTACGAAACCTTGTAGAAGGTCCAAGGTGATGTAAAGTCTCTTTCTGGAGAGTACCACAGTATGTCCTGTTAAATACCAGTCAGAGGTTGTTTTACCATCCTACTATTATTATTATTTACCACCATCATGGTTAGAAACTCAACATGCAAGACAGGGCAACAAAATAAAGAAATAAAATCGATTCTAAAACTTTTCTGATATTGAAGTTGTTAATAACACAATTGGCGAATTGATCAGTTAAATTATATCTTCCAGCTGTAATAGTTTCCAAATGTTTCGTCGGTAATTAATTTTAAAAGTTAATTATTAGTTGCAGGGTTATCGGATGATGATACGACCATTGGTCGAAATGTTAGGTCTCATAAAGCTGCTGTGCTTTGTAGTAAGAGAAACAAAGCTCTCTTGGATAGTGGGTTAATACAAATTAATTAAATTTATTCCGTGTAATGGTCCATTTTTCCACCTGTCCGAAATTCCCCCGGGGGAAATATGGCCCAGGACAATATTCCTCCCTCTGGGCCAAGAATCCCCAAACCTCGATGCTGTTTTAAGCGTATGGCTATGGCGACATTTAGCAACCACAATTTCATGGTGATTTTTTTTTTTTTTTTTTGCCTGGCCTACACCTAATGTAGTGAAAATTTTTTCAATTTAGTGAACACGTTTTTAAAATCTCATTGTGTTATCCCTCAAACTTTAAAGTATCGTAAGTGTAATTCCGAGTTACCTTTTATTGAAGACTAGCACATTTTTATTATAACTTGATTGTGAAGATTGATAAAATAAGAAGACGTCGGTGTCAACCATAAGTTAAGGCATTATTTGTGATTTAATATTAGTTTGCGACCTGGGTAGGGAGTTCAGGGGGCTAGTTCTGTGACCTGATAAGGGGGGCAGAGGGTTTAACCCTCGGCTAGATCAGTGACCATGGGTAGATTTGCGACTTGGGTAGGTTTGTGACCTGAAGGGTGGTCCAGGGGGTGCCCAGCTAGGTCTGTGACCTGGGCAGGTTTGAGACGGGAAGGGGATAGGTCCATGGCCTGGGTAGGTTTGTGACCTGGTAAGGGGGGTCAAGAGGGGTTGTCCTCCAGCTAGGTCTGTTAACTGGGCAGGTTTATGACCTAGGAGGGGCTGTCCTGGGGCTTGACCATAAGATCGGTCTGACCTAGGAAGGGTTTTCGTTGCCTGGCTAGGTCTGTGACCTGGAAACTACTATGTTAGGTTAGGTAGGTGTGTTGGGTTGTGTGGCCTTTTAGAATCTCAAAAGCGTTAAATAATAGTTTTGTCTGTTTTTGCAAACCCAAATTCCTAGGTTCCTACCTGTATCCATCTGGAAAGACTGGATAGCGGGAGAATGGTTTATTTGAAGTGGAAACAAAGGTCTTAATAGTTTTTTAAGGGGTTAGGGAAGAAATGGCCTATAGGGGAAAAAATATACTAGGTCTGAAATTTCCCCCGGGGGAGTAACTGCCCAGACTGCTTTTCCCGAGGGGTAATCTATCTTAGGCAAATTTTCCCGGCGGGGGGACGGGGGGGGGGGGGGAATTTCCTGCTACATCGGGGTCGCCAAGATTGAATAAGTTTGACATTTGTAGTAACAGCGGTACTATTGCAGGGCAGTTTCTCGTGCTAATTACCTGTTGGACAATTACATACCGAAGTGAAAGGTTTCTTCCTCTTTTTAAGAAATGCTAAGACAGTCAGGGTCGAATAACATACTTGGAACCACAGTGCCAGGCCTGACGAGCAGAGTTTTATCTAAAATTTTAGGTTTTATTAATCTAAAATCATTTCTGATTATATCTGTAGAAAGATTCCTTTATACAAATAGAACATTGAAGTGGAATGAATGCTTGCCAATTTAATACGTACATCGAATACATATATATCTACATGAGTTTATCACCAATGTCTTGTAGGGTTCACAGAAGTTACTATAAATCTCCAATTATTCAAGAAGAGTTCTGACGTGACCAATTAAGTACATTCTTCAGTCCTCGTCAGACCAGTCTACATATATTTCCGGTAAGCATACGAGACTTGTCCGTGCTCTAGTGTGTGTGATTTCTAATTCCATTGGTCCAAATAATGTAAAGGCTGAATTATGCATACATAAATATAAAATTCTAATATCTCTATAGGTCACATTGTTTCCGCAACAGCCGATGCTAGCGCTGAGATGATCTATCTAAGTCTCTCCTAAACTCATTTACGGTTTTCTCTAATATAAACCAGACGTTTTCTATAAGACCTACCCGAAAGTCTCGCAAAAGTACTTTCATATATTGCAAATCAAACTTTTTAATCTGTTACATTAAAATTTTATATGCAACATTAAAATTTTATATGAGAAAATACTTTTTCTTCTCACAGCCATATTACATATCAATTATTCTACATATAACATATGAACCTCGTGCTATTTTATTTTTCCATACATTTTATTTTAATCGTTTGGATTAATTGATCTTCTACCGATAACCTACAATTGGATTGAGACTTTTGGAATTAGGTCAGTTCTAGTCTACTCTCACAGCAGCATTGTGAGGGGCTCTTGGTGTCATTTGACTGAGCTGTTACTGGAAAGCCGCATGCATATCCTTTGCTCTGCACATTAGTATGGAAGCTTTCGTCCGTAACTGTAATAAAACCTGATTTAGTGTACACAAATCTCGTTAACCATTTTTAGGTTAAGGTTTTTTTTTCACTGCTATAAACTTCTAATATTGAATATTTAATTTACTAAACTTGTATAAACATGAATAAACTTATTGGAACATTAAATCTTGTAGTATTCCATTCCCCGTTTAGATTTTTTTTTTCGTTTTTTTTTTTATTCTTTTTGAAAGTGTCATTTTCTAACAGAGTTCCGTGAGAGTGGAACTTTTTCTCGCTCGGATCATTTTTGTTTTTTTTTTTTTTCTTTTATATCCTCTTTTGTGGGTTTGCCATTGTTGTTCGCCCTGAGGACGATTTGGGGTCCATCAATCAATTTTTATAAGTGCTTCAGGTAATGGAAGTCGATGTAGTAATGTTGATGTATTACCACCTGATTTACGTGGGCCAGCTTAAGTCCTATATACTGCTGTAGTAGTGTCCGATGTAGTCTTTTCTGTGAGATTTAAAGCCCTTCCACACGAGGGGCAAATGCACGGCGGACAGACACTGTTTACAATTTTGTTGTATGGGTGACGATTAAGTCAAAATGACGTCATAGACTAGGAAACCATCGGCAATCCATCGAAGTGCCCGTGTCCATTGTTGAAGCACTGGATGGGCGCCTGACTAATGTCTGCCACAACTCTCTGGCCCAAGTCATATGTTCGCCTGACTGTTCCTACTGTCTGCCTAGGACTGTATGATACAGTAAACCTGTTTCAAAGCAAAAGAATTACGGGCAAATCGGAGTGCCCACCAGCATTTTCCCGTACATGCTTCCTTTGGTTCTCTGGGGGTGATACTGTTCCTCATCGCCTTTCACCAGTTCCCCTGTTAGCTCGGCTTTTGTTATATAGACAAAGCTGTACTCTGTGGAGCATTTGAGGTAACTCCATGATTAATGATTCCTTGCAAGGTGTACTTTTATTGTTTTAAGAGGGTCAAAGTAAAGGAGATGATAAATGGCTAGGTTCTTTTCATTAGTTTCGGTCGTTGAGGGGTGTTAAAAAAAATTATAGCCTCTTGTCATGGTGTCTGGATATCAGTCATTGCTTGTCAGTTTTCGAATTTGCTTTAGTTCGGCGTTTCTTTCAAAGATAGGTAGTTTATGAATGCTCTTTTGACGTAAGCACTTGCTGCTGACTGTGTGTGCATTGGATCATTAACCTCGTGCGTTTAAGCATCATCTGATTTTGTATAGTTTTTTTTTTTTTTCTTTTTTTGCGGGGGGGGGGGGGGCTGACCATCCTTCTATGACTGGAACATAGAGGAAAGCAAAGGTCTTCTATTGACAGGGCTCTATTAAAAAGCTCTTAATTTCTCATGTTTGTAAGCTAATTCTCGGTGCCCTTGTGTTTTGTCGCGATAAATATGTTGGCAATGTACCATCAGTAGATTTCTTTGTGTTAATGAGGTATTCATTCAGAGGTAGCTATATGCATATTTGCAAAGCCACCCCCTTTAAGAGTGAATCTCAATATTATCTCTATTTATACAAAAGGTTTCCGTGGTACTGGATATTAAAATCTCTACTAATTAAGTTCTCGGAAATAGGTAGGCTTTTCATATCATTATCACATTTCCAGTTATTTGCATCTACTTTCTCACTTGAGCAGTACTTGTATAAATTTTTCTTCCTCCCACTTATTTTGACGGCTTTTTTTTTTCTGCCCTATACGGCAGGGGAACCCTACTTTCTACAGAACTTCCACTGCCATTTTATCTTGTTCGTTTAGTTAAAGTAGTTGCTCAGTTGACATTATTCACCAATTGATATGATTCCAATAACTCTAAATGTTAAAGCATCAGGATTTGATGCGTTATCCATCCAAAGATTGAAGTCTCCACAAATAACTAATTCACTTTTCTCCATGATAATCGTCTCAATGAGTTCACTGAATTCTTCAAAGATACTGGCATTTGTTCTCGGAGGTTTGTAAACGGTGATAATGGATATTTTCCTTTTTTTTTTTTTTTTTTTTTTTTTTTTGCGTAAAGTTTATTTCTGTATATTCAAAGCTTGTTACACTAGTTCTTTTTAACATTTCAGATTTAAGTAACTTTAATGAATGAAGAGCCAGACACTCCCACCAGGCCTACCTTCTCTTGAAATGTGAAAGGAGGTGTATGGGGGTGTCATTTCTGTCATCTTAGCCTTTGTCAAAGTTATTTAATTACGTTTCAGATAATTCTAGTATGTCCAAATGTTTCTCGTTTATCAATTCTCGAAGTTATTACCCGCAGATTGTATATTTACATAGCCACAGTTTATGACGTCGGTCCTTAGTATTCATGATCAGTACTTTCTCCGTTAGTCTTTTCAATTCAAAGTCATGAGCTTTGCAATCTCTTGAATTTACTGTGTGGTTATTGGGTTTGTTTAACTTTGTGCTGTTAATACACTCAGACATTTGTGAATTACACTCTTGGTGGAATGTTTCCATGAACATTTCGATGACTTTATCATCATTCTTACACTTGCAATCTTTTCAAGATGACCATACCTCTAACAGTGGTAGCAGGTGATCACGTGGTACCTATCACGTATGTTATAAGTACCCCATCGTAACATAACTATCCCCATTATCATGAATAGCCCTCCGAACCTAGAGGTTGTATTGTGTCTCCTGCAGTGGACTTCTTCACTTTAGAGCTCGGTGCTATTTGCCGTCTCATACTGCAATTTCTCCAACTTATACAACCATCCGCCAAATTATAACAGTATTTCTCAGAAACCTATCTTCCCTTCTCAAAATGGTTATATCTCTTTTCCTGGTTGCTATCAATTGACGAATTGCCATTCGTCCGTGTAAAATCTTGCGTTCTCGGCCAGAAAGATTTATTGTCCGCTAATTGCCATATCCCTCTTAATATTGCGCAGCCCCTCTTTCGATGCTACCTTCTCGACCATTATCATACATATTAAATGTGTCGCTCCCACACGTAGTGAATATGTATGGAAGCTGTTGAGGTAGTTTATTTAATTTCTGGGTGATGAACAAAATAGATTACTCTTACTGGCAAAGTTTCTTCAGTTTCACACGTAGCTAATGGTTATAAAAGTTTAACAAATTAGAATTTTCTTATTTATCCAATTATACTTTGTAGTTATACTTTGAAATATTTTAGCAGTTAATTGCAGTCACAGCTGTGTAGAACTTTAATTAAATAAAATTGTCAAAAGTCCTAATAGTAATGACCTTAGCAAAACTTGGTTAGGGTCGCGGTCGCACTCAAATGCTGGACGAAAGGGGGCAGCCTTTAGTGAGACTACTATGACGTCTCAACAACAACTTTTTCTAGAGCTTGATTCTAGTTTTACGCACTCGTAGGTGATTTTGTAAGTTTAAATTGGTCGACCGTCCAAGTAAGGCGTACCACGCTCTAAGGACGGTTATGCATTAAAATAGATTTTCTATTACGCTATTGGACTGTTAATACAGAGCTTAGACCATTGTTGGCCCAGTTGACAATATGTTGTTAGTTTATCCCTGTCAGTCTGCAAACACACATTTAAAAAACCGTAATTTTAATCGCAATTTCTTCGTAAAAATACTATCTTCGGCAGTATTTCAGTAAATTACAGGCGACCGTAATTTTACCCTTCTATTATCTTTTACGGGTTTGTGTCGTAATATAAATATTTTATGTCAATACAGCCGTTTTTAACGGTAATAATCGTGGAATAAATGTTGCCATACATTTACCGTTTTTTTTTAACTGCACTGTAAAGGCAAACCGATATATGGATTTAAAGATTGCACCTGTTGAAACTATTGGCCAAAGCATCTCTGTGCAGATGACTGCATTTCTTCCATATTCTCATGACCTCATTAGGTCAAACATTAGCTCGCTTCTTTTCAGGCTACAGCTGTTGGTCAGACAACTTTCTTGAATATGAATATTTTCCCTAAGAATCGGGTAGTTTACCATGGATATATGCAATAGTAAACGAAATGTGTATAGGAAAAGCATGTATCTTTTCTAAAAAGAAAAAAAAAAAAAAAAAAGAAATGTAGTATTTCGTCAAAGATTGCAGCACCTTTATTTTTGTTGACAGCACCTGAGCTTCGATTAAGTACTTCCCTTTCTGAAGGCATCACTTCACTTGGCTTCCCCATGTTGTGAATTATGTGGCGCCAAATACTCCAGATTGTTCCACAAGACCAGCTCTATATAAGTCTATGGCGTGACGGAAGTGAGTGCTTTAAAGGACACCCATCGAATTGCAGCACAAAAACAAAAAAAAATAAAAAAAAAATAAAATAAAAACTTTATATGGTGATGGCTTCACTCCGCCTACGCACTGGTATATATAACGAAAAGAACGAGATTGGAAGATTTAGTTTCCCACCAAAGTCTCTCCCTTCAGTTGAGACGACAAACTTGTCTCCAAGATTTTCTCATTGGTGACAAAGAGAAGTAGATAGTCCTGCCACGTCCTGGAATCCAAAGTAACTAAAGTGTCAGTCGGGTAGCAGACTCAGAAAAGATGTCTTTGAACGCTGTAGTTGATAATTTAGCTATGTGTGCTGTGTTGGAATGAGAGTCAGAATTTCTGGATTTAATAAATTACTTCGTGTGCTTCGACAAGTTAATGAACAGAGTATATTGTCTGGATAAAACATGTGGGCTTTTCTATTTATAGTCGGTATTGCGTGGTAGGGCAATTTGTGTTTAGTGGCATGTCTGAAGAGGAATGAGAGAATGTGACATTGTGAAAGAAACTGTTTTTAGTGCATACAGGTTAGTCAGAGGCGTACCGCAAGATTCATATGCTCGAGAAATGACAAAGGGTATATTATTATTATTATTATTATTAATATTATTATTATTATTATTATTATTATTACTAGCCAAGCTACAACCCTAGTTGGAAAAGCAAGATGCTATAATCCCAGGGGCTCCAATAGGGAAAAATAGCCCAGTGAGGAAATGAAATAAGGAAATGAATAAATGATGAGAACAAATTAACAAAAAATCATTAAAAAAAAAGTAACGTCAAAACAGATATGTCATATATAAACTATTAACAACGTCAAAAAAAAATGTCATATATAAACTATAAAAACTCATGTCCGCCTGGTCAACATAAAAACATTTGATCCAACTTTGAACTTTTGAAGTTCTACTGATTCAATTACCCGATTAGGAAGATCATTCCACAACTTGGTAATAAAACTTCTAGAGTACTGTGTAGTATTGAGCCTCATGATGGATTAGGCCTGGCTATTAGAATTAACTGCCTGCCTAGTATTACGAACAGAATAGAATTGTCCAGGGAGATCTGAATGTAAAGGATGGTCAGAGTTATGAAAAATCTTATGCAACATGCATAATGAACTAATTGAACGACGGTGCCAGAGATTAATATCTAGATCAGGAATAAGAAATTTAATAGACCGTAAGTTTCTGTCCAACAAATTAAGATGAGAATCAGGAGCTGAATACCAGACAGGAGAACAATACTTAAAACAAGGTAGAATGAAAGAATCAAAACACTTCTTCAGAATCGATTGATCACCGAAAATCTTGAAAGACTTTCTCAATAAGCCTATTTTTTGTGCAATTGAAGAGGACACAGACCTAATGTGTTACTCATGAGTAAATTTGCTGTCGAGAATCACACCTAAAATTTTAAGTCATACAAATTTAAAGAAACATTATCAATACTTAGATCCGGATGTTGAGGAGCCAACGCCCTTGACCTACTTACAATCATACTTTGAGTTTTGTAAGGATTCAACTTCATACTCCATAATTTGCACCATGCACTAATTTTAGCTAAATCTCTATTAAGAGATTCACCAACCCCAGATCTACATTCAGGGGATGGAATTGATGCAAAGAGAGTAGCAGCATCTGCATGTGCAACAAGCTTGTTTTCTAGGCCAAACCACATGTCGTGTATATAGTATGAAAAGTAATAGGCCAAGAACTCTACCCTGTGGAACACCGGATATCACACTCACTATGGTGCCTATCAACAACAACTCTTTGAGATCTATTACTTAAAAAATCAATAATAATGCTAAGAAACGTCCCACCCACTCCCAACTGTTTGAGTTTGAAAACAAGGGCCTCATGATTAACACGGTCAAAGGCAGCACTAAAATCAAAGCCAATCATACGAACTTCCTGACCACAATCAAGGAATTTCTGTACAGCACTGGAGATTGTAAGAAGGGCATCATATGCTCTAAGGCCTTTACGAAAACCAAATTGCAAACCAGGGAATAGATGATTACCTTCAGCAAACCTACTAAGACGTTTTGCCAGAAGACGTTCAAAAACTTTAGATAATATGGGAGTTATGGAAATAGGGCGGTAATCAGTGGTACTTGAGCTATTACAGACACATTTACATAGAGGAGTAACATTACCAATTCTCCAACAAGTGCTAAAAGTTCCTCTTCTTGCTAACTTGCGCAAAATAACATAACTTTGGAGCTAAGAAATCTGCTGTCTTTATAAAAAACAAAGGAAAATACCATTTGGGTCTACACCTCCATAAGCATCAAGGTCCATCAACAGAACTTTAAATTCACGAAATCGAAAAGCTAAACTAGTTAGTTTAGCCTCAGGAAAACACGAATGAGGAAGTTCACGTTTTTCATTACCCTGTTTACTGTCAAAAACATAAGCCAAAAGGGTTGCTTTTTCCTTTGGACAGTGAGTGACTGAGCTGTCTGGTTTAAGTAAAGGAGGAACTGTTGCATCTACACCAAAGAGTGCAGATTTAAGGGTAGACAACCATTTATGTTCCCGAGTTGTACCAGAAAGGGTTTCTTTTGTGGTTAAATTGTACTACTATTCAGTTGAGACATAAAATCTCTGAGCAAAAGCCCGAAGCTAGTATAGTTATTCCAGGTCAAATCTGATCTGTTACCTTTCCAAAGAATGCTAGGCCTCCTGCTTCTCCAAATAAGCACGTCTACAATCATCATTGAACCACGGTTTGTCCTTCACTCGGTACCTTAGCACACGAGAAGGGATACGCCTATCAGTTGGAAAGATTTTTTGATTGGTTGATTTCCGTTGAGGGTTATAATTTTTATGCTCTATAAAACCTAATTTTTGCCAGATAACTTAAGATAACGTATCCCCAGACATTTAGTCATAAAATGGAAGGTCGGAGTGAAAAGTTTTTAGTTGCAAGGTTGGCAGATTAGTACATTGACTCATGATTTAATTTTAAGAAATTGATCCTTCGTCTGGTACAATACAATGTAGTAATATTGGTTATAGTAGTGTCAATCAAGGGAAAAGTCTTACTGTTATGTATGAGGAAAACTTGGTCTTACTTTCAAGGTTTGTAAGATTAAATTATCGGTTAGTAGTTCCTAGTTTACTTGTTTCCGATCTAATAAGAAACTTGAAAAAAGAGAATCTAGCAAGTATTAGGTAGCAGAATGGAAAATTAAAAAGAAAAAAATAGTCTATAGTTAATAACCTATCGTCAGGTAGGAAAGATATTAGTAAAAAAATTAAGATGTCATGGAGAGACAGTGTTTCTGCCTGAAGGTGTATCGCCTTGTCATGATAGTTTCATTGCATGAAGGAGAGGATTCGAATGTAATTTTGCTTTGGGACTCCGGAGAGAGAGACCCCTTCATTAGGAGAGCCTGTATACCAATTAGGACCGTAATAGACATGAAAGAAAAATTGTTGGGTGGATTTCCGAATGCTTTAGTTTTTTTTCTTTCTTTCTTTGCGGAAGATTTACTTAAACAGTCAGGGAGTATCGGGAGATGTTAAACTAGCAGTTGCAGACTCTTTGCAAATTGATGGCATTAACATTATTGTAAGTAATGATTTAACTACATCCAAACGTGTTAATCCTATTTTGGGGGAGGTTCCAGTGCCAGAAATGGCGAGTAATTAGGTCAGGGTTAGATACATACATAGACCACGTCATAGTTTGTTCGTGGATTCGAACGGGTATAATTAGAGACAAGGGGTAGATCGCTGCACGAGTGTGGCCGAGAAGACACAATCTGTGTTTCTAGTGTTAGCCAGGACCCATACAGTGACTGGATGAGTCCTGGTGTTAGCCAAGCTGACGATGCAGCTCAGCTAGCTGTCAAAAGTAATAACGTAGACGTAGTTTATGTTTTGGTTTAAAGCAAGGTCTTGGGTTAAAATAATAGTTGCTGCGATGGATTAGGCACGTATTTGAATAAATATGAGCTAGTAATTGCAGAGAGGGGATGAGTTTAAGAAACCTTTTGCCTATAAGACTTAATTTCATGTTCGTCCCACGTCAGTTAACAAAGAGGAGATCATCTAACAATTAGTAATTCTTAAGAAGCTATGCGAATTATTTTGGAGATAATCACATCATGATCAAGGATATTTAGAGGTAAAAACTTTCAAGAAATGACATGATAAGATGTGTAAAGTTGTCACTAATGTTAAATTGCTGGTAAACCGAAATAAGGCAATTCCCAGCTGGGTAGGAAAACCTTTACTTACTTTACTTAATTTGATGGCTGCTTTTCCGGTCCCATACAGCAGGGGAACCTCACTCTCTACACGACCTCCACTGTCGTTTTACCTTGTTAGTTCAGAGTATTTAAAGAGTCACATCGCGTATTTTTCATTTACTGTTAAATCGTCACAGTTGTAAAATAGATACTAGTATTTGTTCTAAGAGGTTTGTAGATTGTTACAAAGGATTTTTTTTTTTTTTTTTTTGCTTAAAGTTTATTTCTATATATTCAAAGCTTGTTACGCTAGTTCTTTTCAACATGTTGAGATTTGAGTAACTTTTATGAATAAAGAGTCCAACACCCCCACCAGACCTACCTTCTCTCGGTATGTGAAAGATGGCGTGTGTGGGGGTGTCATTTCAGTGATCTTTGCCTTGTCAAAGTTATTTAACTATGTTTCAGATAATGCTAGCATATCCGAATATTTCAAGTTTATCAATTCCCGAATTTGAATAGTCTTATTACCTACAGATTGTATATTTACATAGCCACAGTTTATGACATCCTTAGTAACCATGATCAGTATTTTCTGCTAGTCTTTTCAATTCCAAGTCATAAGCTTTGCAGTCTCTAGAATTTACTATGTGGTCACTTGGTTTGTTTAACTTTGTGCAGTTAATACACTTCAACAATTGTGAATTACACTCCTAGGTGGAATGTTTTCCAGAACATTTCCCGCAGAGACTTTATCATCGTTCTTAGACTTGCAATCCTTTTCAAGATGTCCATACCTCTGACAGTGGTAGCAGGTGATCACGTGGTACCTATCACGTATGTTATAAATACCCCATCGTAACGAAACTTTGTCCCCATTATCATGAATAGCCCTCCAAACTTCAGGATCACATTTCATCACATAGTGGGTGGTCCCCCACCCCCAACGAGACATTTTTCTAAGGCTACACTTATCTTCTCTCCTATATTTTGGATTTGATCGAGGCAGCAATTTCTTTGAATCAAAGCATTTACATCATCCTCTTCATCATTGTACACATTGCATATCATTATTTTTGGTTCAAGTTTTCCGATTTTTCTCGTTTCAGTGTCGGCCACCAATGTCTGAATTTTGTTTGCCGCCTGTTCTCTCATCATTTTGTTTGCAAAGTTTACAACAATATTTCCATTCGTAGTTGACCTCGTGTCAAGTATAGGAAGGTCTTTTAAGTGCTTGTTCAACCTCGCGTTTTCGTTCAGTAATTTTAGTTGTTGTATTAGTTGATTTAACTATCGACAGATTTTTTTCATTAACTTTGTCGGCAAATGTCGGTTTCTCCGGTTTTGGGTCTATCACTGTTTGAAGTGTTGCTTTAATTGCTTCCATTTTCATGGCAAGAATGTCAACTTTCTCAGTGAGGTCGGTAGTCTGGGTGGAATTTGCTGCGTGTTCGCTAAGGTCCGCAAGTTTGTTTTCTAAGTCATGTTGTTCGTTCAGGGCCAAATCTCTCACGATCACATCTTCCTTTGATTTTGATATTACTAAATTGGCTTGTCTGGCTTCACTTATGCAGTGTTGACATAACCAGTCTAGGTTATTCCGTTCATTATCAGTAATACCTATCACTATATGCACACATTTCTTATGGTAGTCTATTACATTCACATTCTATCCATTTTTTCCGTTCTCCCTCCGTGGTTTTACATATGAAGCAGAAATAGTTAGTAACAGACCTAGTGTACCGTTTCTTATCACTTAGGTTTTTTCTCCATAAGATTAACTGATATCTTTTCAATGATATTCTAAGCGAGAAACAGAAAGCTAAAACACGACTCAGGGT
>NC_090739.1:38562952-38565452 GCF_036898095.1 Palaemon carinicauda | reverse complement strand
AACCGATACTGAAGTTCCTTTCTTTCCATTATCAGCTGCCACAACTCAGTTTTTGGAATGCCGTCTACGAAGTATAGCGGTTCCCTTAATGGTCCATATACTACGCAAGTCTTAGGGTGTCTTTTGCGTGGCGCCTTAGGTGGCGATCCAAAATCTTCGTTTCTTCGATCAGAAGGGGCATCTTCATCCTTTGATTGCCTTCGTTCACTTGAACCTTCAGTTGCCTGTCGACTCGTAGACACCCATTCTGTTGTTGTAGCCCTCTCCGTCGTTGTAGTGGCTGTGTCATTTAGCTTTTCATCCGGCAGATGTTTATGTAGAATATTCCACAGTTCGAAGGGAAGGACATCCCATATTTTGCGAGCACACAACTCGCACTTCAACTCCATCCGTAATTTCTTTCAACGAATCCAATGAATGAATCCAAATCCTCCTACATATTCGCGCCATATTTTCTTCTCTGCTAGCAGTCGTTCGTCTACCGTCAAGTCTTCAGAAGCACAACTTCTGAACTTCACCACTCTAAACACTCGAGGCCACAGCCTCCTAAAGTGGTCTCTTCGCCACGACCCCTTTCCTAGCTTTTCACACTGTTTATCAAATGCAATTTCTTTCCGCAATTTTTCGATATACTCCTCTTTCCTCTGAATTATTTCCCATTCTTCATCTTTCGCTAAATACTTTCTAAAGCTGTAAGGCTTGTTAAATATCCAGTCTGTTTTACATTTAACGCGAATTAATAGTTCGTCGAATAATCACGCAAGAAGAATGTGGAAAACCTCAATTTCAAGAAAGAACAAAGCATCATCCTCGTACTGTGACTGCTCTAGATAACTTGAATATGTTTAAAGAACTGTGTTAAACTTTTATGCAGCACAGGGAATCCTCACCTTGGAAAAAATACTGGTGGAAGGTGGAGAAAACATTGTATTCAGTGGATGCAAAGAATCTCTAAGGAAAATCTACTTGATATATATATATATATATATATATATATATATATATATATATATATATATATATATATATATATGTATATATATATATATATATATATATATATATATATATATATATATATATATATGATAAATTTTTTACATTTAGACGTGTTTTTCATATTCAAATAAGCCACATATATTTTTGATACATTAATGTCTGGATTCTCTTAACGACCTCGGGATTAGAGCCCCAGGCGAAATCACACAAAGACAGGAGCTTGTGACCGGCCGGGAATCGAACCCTGGTCGGCAAGCTTGTATAGACAGTGACTAAACCACTTGGCCAAGAAGAAAGAAAAGTCAATGACAATTCTAAGTACAAAACACCTGAATTCGACAGGTATAAGTACAGAAGAATTGTCATTGACTTTTCTTTCTTCGTGACCAAGTGGTTTAGTCACTGTCTATACAAGCTTGCCCACCAGGGTTCGATTCCCAGCCGGTCACAAGCTCTTGTCTTTGTGTGATTTCGCCTGGGGCTCTGATCCCGAGGTCGTTAAGAGAATCCAGACATTAATGTATCAAAAATATATATGGCTTATTTGAATATGAAAAACACGTCAAAATGTGCAAAATTTATCATTAATCGAATGTCTAGTAACAAACTACCAATTACCTACGATGGTGAAGATGGGTTGATTTCAATTCTAAGTACTAAACACCTGAATCCGACAGGTATAAGTACATTAGAATTGTCATTAACTTTTCTTTCTTCGTGGCCAAGTGGTTTAGTCACTGTCTATACAAGCTTGCCGACCAGGGTTCGATTCCCGGCCGGTCACAAGCTCTTGTCTTTGTGTGATTTCGCCTGGGGCTCTGATCCCGAGGTCGTTAAGAGAATCCAGACATTAATGTATCAAAAACATATATGGCTTATTTTAATATATATACATATACATTATATATATATATATATATATATATATATATATATATATATATATATATATTTATATGTATATGTATATATATACATATATATATATATATATATATATATATATATATATATATATATATATATATATTTATATGTATATGTATATATATATATATATATATATATATATATAGATATATATATATATATATATATATATATATATATAGATATATATAGATATATACAGATATATACATATATATATATATATATATATATATATATATATATATCTATGTATATATACATATATATATATATATATATATATATATATATATGTATATATACATATACATATATATATATATATGTATATATACATATATATACATATATATATACAATTGTCATTGACTTTTCTTTCTTCTTGGCCAAGTGGTTTAGTCACTGTCTATACAAGCTTGCCGACCAGGGTTCGATTCCCGGCCGGTCACAAGCTCCTGTCTTTGTGTGATTTCGCCTGGGGCTCTAATCCCGAGGTCGTTAAGAGAATCCAGACATTAATGTATCAAAAATATATGTGGCTTATTTGAATATGAAAAACACGTCTAAA
>NC_090739.1:38545452-38547952 GCF_036898095.1 Palaemon carinicauda | reverse complement strand
CTCAATCGAGAGAGAGAGAGAGAGAGAGAGAGAGAGGAGAGAGAGAGAGAGAGAGAGAGAGAGAGAGAGAGAGAGAGAGAGAGAGATAAAAAAAAATACTCATTGTAAATTCTGAATACAGGTTCAAACAGTAGCTCTTTTTTTTTTCCTAAGATTTTGTCACTGTTAGTGTTGTCTCCTAAAATGAATATACATTATCCAAGTCTTGCTTGTTTGAGCACTTACTGATTTTCGATTAGCCACCGCATATATTTCGCTAATTCGAATAAATAAATATGGGAGTCCATCATTGTAGGTCTTGCATTTATATCGGGCTGGAGCGCCTTGGCCACGAATTCAAATACCTTGTCTTCTAAAAACTTCCCAAATTGCTTTAATAAATACTCCTGAACGAGGCGGCCGAAACAGTAAAAATCGTTCGTGCTTGCTGTTGGCATCTTGCATACTGTTAGAAAGGGATCCATCAGTCTTTCAAAAGCCTTTCTCTTCACCAAACTCTTTTTACGAACTTTTCCAAAATATGAAATTCCCTCAAAGTCTATTTCATGGGGATACATAGACGCGTCCAAAATTATACGACTCGCCTGAAGTTCGCTGAGTCCGATTCCTCTCCAGTGGATTTTGTTTATAATGGCTGTGAGTTCTGTAAAAATAGTTTATGCCCAGGCGCAATTTCATAGGGTCTTCGGTGCTGTCTCAATCCACGTACCCAGTCTCCACGGGCCATCGCAATTCATCACAATGTAATGTTGTCCATCTTGTTCGCACGTCCCATAGAAATATGCCACACCAATTACGTTCCTCAACTCGTATCGGATTCTTGCTTCCATTCCGATGGCGTTTCCAACCTTTTTCGCAATCCCTTTATACCAAATTCCATCAATATGAAACCAGCAGTGTTGCAAATTTTGACCTCCTTCTTCAGGGCTCAACTCTTTCTCCAAAATAACTGCGTTTGGATGAAATTCTTCAATACGTGGAAAATTATTGTCGAAGGGTCTCTTGATTTCTTTGAACTTCCAATCTTTGGCTTCCTTCAGAAAAGCTTGCCATTTTTTTTTAGCCAGACCTCAATTCCATATTCCTCCCATTGTCTTCTTAGACTTTTATCAGTTTCCTTTGCATTAGGCTTATTATCTAAAGCCTTTAATTTGATTTCAACCGGGCTCAAGCTCCCTACACTTTTATTTCCTGCCTCACCAACAGTTTCTTGGCTGGCACTCTCTCCGGCATCTTTGGCCGAGTCTGTTTCTCCGTCCGGTCGATACTGATGTAACGCACACCATAACTTGTATGGCAACAGATCCCAAAGTTCTAAAACTAATTTCCCATGATAAGCCTCACATTGTTCTAAACGGACAGCACGTTCCCAACCGGCCTTCCATTTTAGTAGAGAGAAGAAATCGTGGCCTATGATCTTTGGCCAAGAGCAAGGCGCTATTGGCATTCGCATTCTTCCGAACTTATCAAAACCCCCCAAAAACCATTCCGCTCCTTCATTATGTAGGAAGGACCTCTGTTCGTCATTCAGTACTTGCGATACCCCTTTCCAATCATTCTCCTTGTTTTTCCGCACTATTCTTGCGATTTTCCTTGCCATTTTTCTTTCGTTAAAATGATTCCTAACGGCTCCCAGATGAAGTCCGAACCGATACTGAAGTTCCTTTCTTTCCATTATCAGCTGCCACAACTCAGTTTTTGGAATGCCGTCTACGAAGTATAGCGGTTCCCTTAATGGTCCATATACTACGCAAGTCTTAGGGTGTCTTTTGCGTGGTGCCTTAGGTGGCGATCCAAAATCTTTGTTTCTTCGATCAGAAGGGGCATCTTCATCCATTGATAGCTTTCGTTTACTTGAACCTTCAGTTGCCTGTCGACTCGTAGACACAAATTCTGTTGTTGTAGCCCTCTCCGTCGTTGTAGTGGCTGTGTCATTTAGCTTTTCATCCGGCAGATGTTTATGTAGAATATTCCACAGTTCGAAGGGAAGGACATCCCATATTTTGCGAGCACACAACTCGCACTTCAACTCCATCCGTAATTTCTTTCAACGAATCCAATGAATGAATCCAAATCCTCCTACATATTCGCGCCATATTTTCTTCTCTGCTAGCAGTCGTTCGTCTCCCGTCAAGTCTTCAGAAGCACAACTTCTGAACTTCACCGCTCTAAACACTCGAGGCCACAGCCTCCTAAAGTGGTCTCTTCGCCACGACCCCTTTCCTAGCTTTTCACACTGTTTATCAAATGCAATTTCTTTCCGCAATTTTTCGATATACTCCTTTTTCCTCTGAATTATTTCCCATTCTTCATCTTTCGCTAAATCCTTTCTAAAGCTGTAAGGCTTGTTAAATATCCAGTCTGTTTTACATTTAACACTATGTTTCTGCGAGAGTCGTTCAAAATATTCGGAAGTATCCAGTGGGTAGTATGGAGGAATCCAAACCGGTAACCAAAAACTACCATAGTCATAATAATAAAAGGCATTATCGAGAGCATA
>NC_090739.1:38537952-38540452 GCF_036898095.1 Palaemon carinicauda | reverse complement strand
AAAAGAGTTAAAACACTACTTCAGAATAGATTGATCACCGAACATCTTAAAAGACTTTCTTAATAAGACAATTTTTTATGCAATTGAAGAAGACACAGACTTCAGTCGTATCTATCCTTCACAGATCCTTCATGAATTAAGGAAACGCTTCCTAAATGTCATCTCTTTCAAAGGGGTTCTCCGTTTTGGAAATGCCATCGACGTGAACCCATTTAAAGGTTTAAAGGCTGCTCATGAATGGTAGAGGCAAAAGGCAGTGACATTGCCCTATCAAGCAGGACAATGCCCTAGAGCCTGACCATATATACATATGATCAGCACCCAAGTCAGGACCAAGGAGGGCCAGACATTGGCTACTGATGAATCCGCAGATAGACCTATAGGCTATCCCCACAGCCCCAATCCTTAGCTCACAAGGGTGGTGAGGTTACAGCGACCAAAGGAACTAACGAGTCTGAACGGGACTCTACCCCAGTCTGAAAAACACCAAACAGAGACGTTTCCAATCAGGCCACAACAACTGTTTTTTTATTTCTGAGAATTTTAATTGACATAGATATCTTTTTCATTCTGTCTCTACTAAAAAATTTGCATTAGAAAAATGGTTAATGCTTGGCATCATTTATTCCAGGATGAGAGAGAGAGAGAGAGAGAGAGAGAGAGAGAGAGAGAGAGAGAGAGAGAGAGAGAGAGAGAGAGAGAGTGCAGGGAGGTTGGGGTGTGGTTGAGAGAATTATGGGGGAGAAAGAGTGACTGATTTGCAGTGGCTTTTGACCTAGCAATGATCAACACCTTCTTTGCGAAATAGATTAACAGACTGATTACTTACAGTAGCGGTGGCAGGGAGAGCCAGATAGATTTGCTGCTGTGTAAGAGAGACCATCTGAAGGGAGTTAGAAATTGCAAGGTGATAAATGGGGAGTGTGTAGCAGCGCAACACAGGTTAGTGGTAATTGATTGCAGAATAAGAAATTGTAGAAGTAGAAAGGCGAGAATGGACCCAAAGATCAAGTGGTGGAAATTGAAAGAGGAAGAACTGGGAGTCTTGTTTAAGGAAAGAGTGCTGGAAGCAGTGAAATAATTCTAACTTCATCCAAATTTGCAATAAAGTTATTTTTGTCATGAAATTTCAGAAATCGTAAAATACCCATTTTTTTATTTTATACGTGAACAATAATTTGAATTTTATCCAAATTTGAAAGAACATTTGTTAAATTTTATGAATAGTAAAATACTCATATTTTAATTTCATATTCATCAAATAATTCTAACTTCATCCAAATATGCAATAATATTATTTTTGTCATGAAATTTCAGAAATCGTAAAATACCCTCTTCTTAATTTTGTAATTACCCAATAATTCTATCTTCATCCAAATTTGCGATAAAAAAAATTTTTCTGAAATTTCGGAAAAAGTAAACGAACCTCTCTCTATTTTTATTTCATAGTTGGCCAATGATTTGAATTTCATCCAAATTTGCAAGAACATTTTTTTTGTTCTGAAATTTCAGAAATCGTGAATTTTTTTTTATTTCATACTTGACCAATAATTTCATACTTGACCAATAATTTCAAATCACCCCAAAATTTGCAAGAGCATGTTATTAATTTCACGTATGCTCAAAACATCTCATTATATACATTAATTTAATTAATTATCTAATTAAAGAAATTTTCCCTTATGTCAGACGATCAGCGCAGCGTAGAAGCATTAATTATTTGATTAAGTTTTATCGATTTTAACTAAACACGGTCAGAGTTAACCCCCAAGTCGAAGGTCAACGAAAACTAGGTCATCCAAGTGGTCACGCTATAAATGCCTTTTTTTTTTTTTTTTATTAAAGGCCATTCATGAATGGCAGAGGCAAGGGACAGTGACAATGCCCTAGAGATACAAAACTAGAGATTGTTGTTCTAGATAGCCTAACTCTTGTAGCCAAGCACGGGCTCTTCTTTTTTTTTTAAGGCCACTCATGAATGGCAGAGGCAAGGGACAGTGAATGTCTGTCTCTCTTTCTGTCTTTCTGCCTCTGTCTGTCTGTCTGTCTGTCTCTCTCTCTCTCTTTCTGTCTTTCTGCCTCTGTCTGTCTGTCTCTGTCTCTCTCTCTTTCTGTCTGTCTCTGTCTCTCTCTCTTTCTGTCTGTCTGCCTCTCTCTCTCTTTCTGTCTTTCTGCCTCTCTCTCTCTTTCTGTCTTTCTGTCTCTGTCTGTCTGTCTGTCTGTCTGTATCTGTCTCTCTTTTTGTGTTTCTGCTTCTGTGTCTGTCTCTCTCTATCTGTCTCTGCCTGTCTGTCTGTCTCTCTCTATCTGTCTCTCTCTATCTGTCTCTGCCTGTCTGTCTGTCTGTGTCTCTTTCTGTTTTTCTGCCTCTCTCTCTCTGTCTCTCTCTCTCTCTCTCTCTCTCTCTCTCTCTCTCTCTCTCTCTCTCTCTCTCTCTCTCTCTCACTGATAATAGAAAGGCCTGTTTAAGCTTGTCATTGCATGTTTCACAATGTTTAAA
>NC_090739.1:38503281-38528281 GCF_036898095.1 Palaemon carinicauda | reverse complement strand
GCGTCCATCCATATACCAAGGCACTTCCCCCAATTTTGGGGGGTAGCCGACACCAACAATGAAACAAAACAAAAAGGGGACCTCTACTCTCTATGTTCCTTCAGCCTAATCAGGGACTCAACCGAGTTCAGCTGGTACTGCTAGGGTGCCACAGCCCAACCTCCCCTGTTATCCACCACAGATGAAGCTTCATAATGCTGACTCCCCTACTGCTGCTACCTCCGCGGTCATCTAAGACACCGGAGGAAGCAGCAGGGCCTACTGGAACTGCGTCACAATCGCTCGCCATTCATTCCTATTTCTAGCACGCTCTCTTGCCTCTCTCACATCTATCCTCCTATCACCCAGAGCTTTCTTCACACCATCCATCCACCCAAACCTTGGCCTTCCTCTTGTACTTCTCCCATCAACTCTTGCATTCATCACCTTCTTTAGCAGACAACCATTTTCCATTCTCTCAACATGGCCAAACCACCTCAACACATTCATATCCACTCTAGCCGCTAACTCATTTCTTACACCCATTCTCTCCCTCACCACTTCGTTCCTAACCCTATCTACTCGAGATACACCAGCCATACTCCTTAGACACTTCATCTCAAACACATTCAATTTCTGTCTCTCCATCACTTTCATTCCCCACGACTCCGATCCATACATCACAGTTGGTACAATCACTTTCTCATACAGAACTCTCTTTACATTCATGCCCAACCCTCTATTTTTTACTACTCCCTTAACTGCCCCCAACACTTTGCAACCTTCATTCACTCTCTGACGTACATCTGCTTCCACTCCACCATTTACTCTTACCCACATTGACTCTCAATTTCCTTCTCTCACACACCCTTCCAAATTCTGTCACTAGTCGGTCAAGCTTCTCTTCTGTGTCTGCTACCAGTACAGTATCATCCGCAAACAACAACTGATTTACCTCCCATTCATGGTCATTCTCGCCTACCAGTTTTAATCCTCGTCCAAGCACTCGAGCATTCACCTCTCTCACCACTCCATCAGCATACAAGGTAAACAACCACGGCGACATCACACATCCCTGTCTCAGCCCCACTCTCACCGGAAACCAATCACTCACTTCATTTCCTATTCTAACACATGCTTTACTACCTTTGTAGAAACTTTTCACTGCTTGCAACAACCTTCCACCAACTCCATATAACCTCATCACATTCCACATTGCTTCCCTATCAACTCTATCATATGCTTTCTCCAGATCCATAAACGCAACATACACCTCCTTACCTTTTGCTAAATATTTCTCGCATATCTGCCTAACTGTAAAAATCTGATTCATACAACCCCTACCTCTTCTAAAACCACCCTGTACTTCCAAGATTGCATTCTCTGTTTTATCCTTAATCCTATTAATCAATACTCTACCATACACTTTTCCAACTACACTCAACAAACTAATACCTCTTGAATTACAACACTCATGCACATCTCCCTTACCCTTATATAGTGGTACAATACATGCACAAACCCAATCTACTGGTACCATTGACAACACAAAACACATATTAAACAATCTCACCAACCATTCAAGTACAGTCACACCCCCTTCCTTCAACATCTCAGCTTTCACACCATCCATACCAGATGCTTTTCCTACTCTCGTTTCATCTAGTGCTCTCCTCACTTCATCTATTGTAATCTCTCTCTCATTCTCATCTCCCATCACTGGCACCTTAACACCTGGAACAGCAATTATATCTGCCTCCCTATTATCCTCAACATTCAGCAAACTTTCAAAATATTCCGCCCACCTTTTCCTTGCCTCCTCTCCTTTTAACAACCTTCCATTTCCATCTTTCACTGTCTCTTCAATTCTTGCGCCAGCCTTCCTTACTCTCTTCACTTCTTTCCAAAACTTCTTCTTATTCTCTTCATATGACTGACCCAATCCCTGACCCCACCTCAGGTCAGCTGCCCTCTTTGCCTCACGTACCTTGCGATTTACTTCCACATTTTTCTCTCTATATTTTTCATACTTCTCTATACTATTACTCTGCAGCCATTCTTCAAAAGCCCTCTTTTTCTCTTCCACTTTTACCTTCACTCCTTCATTCCACCATTCACTGCCCTTCCCCATGCTGCCTCCAACAACCTTCTTGCCACATACATCACTTGCAATCCCAACAAAATTTTCTTTTACCAACTTCCACTCCTCTAAATTACCAGTTTCTCTTACTCTCACCTCGTCATATGCCATTTTCAACCTTTCCTGATATTTACTTATTACCCCCGGTTTTATTAGCTCTTCAATCCTCACTACCTCCCTTTTACATCCACCTACTCTATTCCCCCACTCTTTTGCTACAACTAATTTTCCTTCCACCAAAAAATGATCAGACATACCGTTAGCCATACCCCTAAACACGTGCACGTCTTTCAATCTTCCAAACATTCTTTTAGTTATCAACACATAATCCATTAATGCCCTTTCTACTACTCTTCCATTTGCCACTCTTACCCATGTATACTTATTTTTATCTTTCTTTTTAAAGAAGCTAGCACTTATTACCATCTCTTGTTCAACACACATGTCTACCAGTCTCTCACCACTCTCGTAGTTTGTGTAAAAGCCTCACTAGAAGATTCAATGGGGGAAATAAGTAAACCTTCTTCTAATGGTTCCTGAGTATCCACCGGAATGAAATTATGTCTAGAAACCATTCTGACTCCAGTGGTTCCGTCCTGGCTAGTGAGTCTGCTCTCACATTCTGGACTCCCGCAAGGTGAGTTACTGACAGGATCCAGTTCTTTTCTGTTGGCCAGTCGAAGATAGTGACCAGGATCCGATTCAGGTTGGGTGACTTGGATCTTCCCCTGTTGACGCAGTGTACCACGTCTGTTCTCTCTGACACTACTCTGATGTGGCTCGACCTCGGAGGAGAGAGTCTCTTCAGGGTCAAGAACACTGCCATGTCTTCGAGAACATTGATATGGGTCTGTTTCATGGCGGGTGACCAAGACCCCTGAAACATCTGATGTTCGGAGTAATCCCCCCATCCACTTAGAGGCGCAGCTGTATGGAATGTCTCTTGTGGAGGTGGGAATTGTAGTGGAACCGATTTGGAGAGGTTCTTCGGTTCGGACCATGGGCGTAGTCTCATTCTCAAGACAGAGGGGATCTTTGAGACCTTGTCTCTTAAAGGTACTGTAGCTCTCTTTCTCCAAACTCGATTGATGTCTTTGAATTTTTGTTATTGAAGTGAATTGGAGAAGGCCGATGATACTTTCTAAGGTTCTTCTGAACATCTGTTTGTGTTTGAGAAAATTCTTGTTCTTGGAAGCTATTCCTCTTACCTTTTTGGAAAAGGGAGAGACAACGTGTGCTTCGAAAGGTGCCACTGAATGTCTAACCATTCTAAGTGGCCTGATGGTTGCAAGCGAGACTTTTGGAGATTGACCCGAAATCACAGGTTGTCGAGAAATCGAAGTACTTCCTTCGTAGCTCTGTTGCCTTCTATAGCCGACCGGGCCCAAATGAGCCAACCGTCCAGATAAGCCATGATCTGTATCTCTTGGTTCCTGAGTTGATCTAACACTGTCTCTCCCAGTTTCGTGAATATCCTGGGATCAATGTTGAGGCTGAAGAGCCTGTCTTGAACGCAAAGGCTTTCCTGCCTAGGCGGAAACCCAGATAAGAAGAGAAGTTTCGAGCTATAGGCACATGATAATAGTCGTCGGTAAGATCGACAGAGGTGGTGACGGCCCCACGGGGAAGTAAGGTCCGTACCTGAGAGATAGTCATCATCCGGAACTTGCCGCAGAGAATGTAAGAGTTTAGCTTTGACAAGTCCCGGTCCACTCTCAATGCCGACAAGCCTTTCTTCGGAATTGTGAACAGGCGGCCTTGGAACTTCGGTGATCGGTCCCGTTTGATTGCTTTCTTCTTGAGTAACTCTGTGGTGTACTCTTTCAGGATGGGAGTGGATTTCTGGGAGAGGGTCACTGGTGGAGGAAGGAGGACCTTGTGGCCATTTCCACTTCAAACCCTTAGAGATTATGCTATGAGCCCTCGGACCGAAGGTCCAATGGTCTTGAAAGTGGTAAAGTCTCTCCCCTACCGGGACTACCTCGTTGTGAGGGAGTGAACCTAGGGGGATCCGGATGCATAGCCGTCGAATCAGAGGAAGACTGTGATGTCGAGTGGGTAACTGACTATTAATGGCAGTGACCCCGGTTCGTTTTGTAGAGGGCAACTCTCTGCTTCTTCTTGAAGAAAGCTTGCTTTTGGTCTTCGACCTTCTTTCTGGCAGTGAGGCCCCGCCTTTCCTGCAATTTTGGGTTGCTCTCGTATCATCTTGTAGAACCTTGTTCACCTCCTCCTGAGGGAAGAGGGTTTTACCTCATCAGGAGGAACTATCAGCCTGCTCGATTCCTGTCTGATAGAGGCCTTAGACAGAACGTATTTCCCACAACTGACCCGATCAGACCACCAAACGTGTAGGTCGAATTGGAAGGGCAGAGATTGGTTCTTCCTGAATATCCGAAACAAAGTCTCAGTGGGATAAATCGAGGCTAGGGTCTCCCCGAGGTGGGTCCGGCTCTTAAGAGCCGGTATGGCCGAACCTTCTTTGTCAGTTTGAATAGTAAGACCTGTCCATTTATCCATAATAGGCAAGGCAACAATGAGAGCAGCTGTAGATATGGCGTATTCCCCATTGTGTGGGGGTGAGCTTGGAATTATCGTACCCCCCAGACCGACAACATCCTGGTCCAGACAGAACGGGCCTGCCCTTTAGGAAATAATACCGTTACCTTCGGTACCTTGTCTAACCTAACCAAGGCATGCCCTTTCAATCGAACGAATCCGTTGAATGGGAATTCTAGTCCCCGAGAGTAAATTCTAGGTCCCCCAGAGGGCGGACGTCTATGCCATCCAGAGTTATGGTACCATCTATATATGGAACATGTAACGCAAATATATATGCGTTGTTTTTATCGAAGGAGGTTACTTCGATACGCCTGGGGCTGTAGGGGGAGTCATCCGAGTTCCTGAACGGATACGACTCACCACCATATCTTTGAGCTCCGTCATAGCCCCTTGGCTTTCCCTAGAATGTGTTGCTTTTAGCAGTCACGGTTTTATGCAAGGTAACATGAACATCAGGATACTTTGAGGGTCCTAGGTCGGTGACGCAGGTAATTGGAAAGCTGAAGGCTCAAAACTCATCCCCACCTACCTGCCCGTCCATAGGGTCGATGTCCAACCTTAGAGAGGACACTCCGAGGAGATAGGGTCCTCTAGATGGAGCATTCCTTCCAAACCTTGATACCCAAGGGCGGAGAGCCTCTCTTGCAGGCCGGAGAGATTCATCATCATCCTGAAAGAAGTGAGGGGATTAGTGATGAAGAAGACCGTTCTCCTCAATAAGCAATGCATACATTAATCCGGATCAAATTAAATCATCGCCAAAGGATACCAAAAGGAAACATATTAGAACCAACTTACATCATGGGTCCGGAGTAGCGAGGACAGCTCGTAGCAGAGCGTGCATGACTCCGGGAACCATACCATGTAGGCGGACCTTCTGTAAAAGAAAGGGGACATAAGTCTGGATGTTCCTTGAAACTCTGGTTAGTGATCCTATTCACAGGCTGGGATCAGCCGTATAACTAATAAAAATGCCTATATTTATGCATACAGTATATTTAATTCTAACTATGTATAAATATGGATAAATATCCATACAACATCGTGTTCAAATAGAAATAAATTAATTATGCCTATAATTATGCATATATTTAATTCTATGTATAAATATGGATAAATATCCATACAACATCGTGTTCAAATAGAAATAAATTTCCACTCAGTACTTGGAACCGAACGCTAGCCCCTTCTAATGAAAAGCCAGGTCGAAACCAACCATGCCATGAGAGGCTATCTACTGTTCCTTGAGACTCTTGTCAGTGAACAGATGAATCAATAGAATACTAATATCCAGTAACCACATAACATGTAACTATAAACCTCATCGGTAATATAATGTTAACCCCGGTTCTGAACGTCTGAGTCAGGGGTGGCCAACCTATGGCGCATTTCATGATTACAAGTGTCGCACTATACCCCAAAGATAGTAAATTGAATGACTTTTCTTTAAAATTGCTGATTATGTTCATATATTTTCATTAGGACTTTCAAGAATAGCTAATGAATATTACCAACGCAAATTCAAAGTGTCATTAAAGTAAGTCCAGTTTACTTTGTATTCATGTTAAATCCTTTCCTTTACAGCTAAAACTAAAGATTGGTCACCCGTGGTCTGAGTGATCTCTGTTGCCACCGGAGATCCGGTGGCAAAGGTCCGTCATAGTGAAAACGTGAACATCAGAGGAAATCTAATATTAACCTCAATGCTGAATGCCTGTACGATATCCGGTTAAGCCGGAGATTCGATGAAAAGGACCGTAATAACGATATTGTGATTATTCATGAAAAAGGGTTCATACCCTGGTTCTGATCGTCTGATTGATCAAAATGTTAACTCCGGTTCTGATCGTCTGATTGATCTCTGTTTGTACCGGAGAACCAGTGACAAAGGTCCGTCATCGTGAAATCGTGACCCTCAGCGGTACGATAACATTCCTCAATACTGAATGTCTGTGTTATCTCCAGTGAAGCCGGAGATTCGATGAAAAAAGGACCGTAATAATGTAATTGTGATCAATCATGACAAAGGTTCGTGTGCAAAAGGCCGCAGCCGGAGTCTGTGCCGGATTTGACCGTTGCACTCCAAATATCTGACTAGTTCACACCTAATGAGTATCCATTATAGCGGAGTATAACTCAAGGCGGAGCTAAGGGTGTCAGCATAAAGCGACCCCAAATAATGACTCATACACTAACGTAACCTATTGATAGTGCTAGCTCTATTAACAGTAACCACAACAATAAAACGTGAATATCATTATACGTAATATCATCAACTCGGAGAATAAGAGGAGGCAGGAATAACTCGTGATTGTATAAAAACGGAAAACGGGAAATCCACCTCTCTTACTCGAGCTTAATAAAGAAAACGAGAGAAGGGGTAACTCATAACTGTAGAAACAGAAAACGAGCACTCTATGCTCACGCTCTCAAGGTTACATAATAACAACTAACATCACACAATAAAATAAGAAAAATAATAAATTTGATTGCTTTTTTCTTAGTAATTGTAACCAAGAACGAAGAATAACGACAACGTAACAAATAAACATAAAGATATAGTCTAAAATGAGCACCTTCCTGAGGTGTGAATATAACTATAATAAAGACTAAATCGCTATTCTTCGTAGGTCCAAATTGGACTTGCTAGCAAATAAATACCATAGTAAAAACCAATAATAAATAATGATAATAAAATTGGTCATAAAACGTAAGTGATATAACCTAGATGACAGAGTACCAGATGGGCAAAATTAACTTGAAAATCTACCGAAGCGAACAACACCCAAAATGGCTGCCGATACCGAGGCAGGCCAACCGCTTCCAAAACTAAATTCCACAATGCTGGAAAAGGAACAAATGCCCGGTACTGAAATAAACTGTCAAAACAAACTATGGTACTTAACATTGGTAAAGGTGAAGTAGCAACGTCAGTCATGTTGAATTAACGACAATCACTTCCGAAAATCACTGGGCAAAAACTTATCAACTTTGCGGGCAAGTCCAAATCAGAAGGATGACCTGGAGAGCGCGAGTAGTAGGTGTCGGTGGCGTAGCCCTACTGTATTCTCTAGGGCCTGTCACGGCCCTCCCCTTTGATGAAGGGATTATCTAAATGGAAGACAGCCTGTGAATAGTGGTTTCCACACGCCCTTGATAAATACACGACACCAACAAGGTGTTCGCGCGAGGGTTGTAACCTCTGCATTCCATGCTTGTATCTTTCTCTAGTATATTTGGAAGATTTATATTAGAAAAGTGTAAGAAGGACCCTTTTCACCGGCCATCACAGATCGGCCCAGAAATAAGTCTAATGATGTCACTAAAAAGACAGCAGTATCAAGTCTGTTCACTTTTACCACTATGGGTTTAAAGCATATTTTATGCTCGTCATACGTCGGCTATTGTGAATTACGACAACGCATATGTTTACCCGTAAAGAATTGATAATCTGATCATGACTTTTATATACTCCCATGCTTAAAATATCACAATAAGGTAAGAAAGTAAAATAATAAGGTAAACAAAATAAAGACAAGTTTTCATTGGATATGACTGTTCTCTGTCTCTTTCTTTTTACTTTCATTCCCTAAAATAGATCACATTTTTACATAAGATACACTATGAATTCTCAAGACAACAGTTAATAACATAATAGTCTTTAAATGATGTTATTTTATAAAAATGTTCCATCTGTCAATTTCCCACCCACCCCTAGAAAAATAATACATTTTCAGAGCCAAATTGAATGCATAATTGTATCATTATTTTTTCTCTGCAACCTCTGGATATTTACATAAATTCAGTATGCTTCATTTCACTTATTCTTTATTCCTTCATGACTATATTTTCAGACTTCATTAAGTAAGTTGGTTATCAGGAAACTACAGCAATTTTACCCCTAAACTATAATTCAAATAAGCAAAAACTACTCCAATTATAAAGTAACTTAACCTTGAGCACAGTATAATGTACTATTTCTACCATTCCGATCATTAATCTTTGTAACTTGCTCAGTACTATCCTCATTGAAATAAAACCAACAACAATTGATGGATACTGAATGAATAAAATAAACTTGCTAGAAAATGAGAAAATGACTAGCAGTTTTGTGAAGAGAGAGAGAGAGAGAGAGAGAGAGAGAGAGAGAGAGAGAGAGAGAGAGAGAGAGAGAGAGAGAGAGATTCTTACTTACTTTGGAATATTGGTAGCCCTAAAGCTAATCACAGCAACCACCAAGGGCAAAATGCATGTCCTATCTGTTGCACCATTAAATGTCTATGGCAAAATGGTGCTTGCAAGACCTTCAGCCATTTAGAAATTTTCCACAAACAACAAAAGCTGCCTTTTTTTAAGCCATTGTAGTTCATAAATTTTAGCTTGTCTATCTGAGGGTTAAGAGTATCATAAAACCTAAACATCTCCCAATGATAAATTAATTAGAATCTTCCCTTGGTTGGTAACATACCCCTCGTAATATTAAGGATGTGCCATAATCATAATATACAATCCTGTATATGAATGTAAATGTTATGAGGAGCATACGAAAAAGTACACTTCTTTAAGAAATAAATTTAAAACATCACAAATGCGATACCTAGTCCCTTAACATTCTACAACATTTGCATTTATGTGTTAGGGCTAAACATGTATATTTTGTACGCTCTAAAATAACTCCATTATCAATAGACAAAAATAAATTATCACAGATGCGAATGGTAACTTTTCATGGGTTATAGTGTGCATTTTAGCTCCAATATTCTTCCTACCGTATTTATGCAAAGAAACTTTAAAATATGCTCTAATTTATAATAATATCGATGATAAACCAGTTATACATTTTTGATCAACATAATTTTGGTGAAAAAGGTACTTTTCATAATTGTGCTATTCAATAACCTAACAAAAATCAACTACAGTATATACTGTACTTTTGCACCAAGTTGCCATGACAATATTAACCGAGAACAAAACTGACAATATAATTTTCATATTCAAATGCGAGTGTAAATATTTGAAATATTAAAAATAATGGAAAAATTTAATATTCTGAGAAAACAAGCAGATTAATGCATCTGCTAAGAGCTAAGATTTTTCCATTCTACAAATCAGTTACTTCTTGATAAAAAAAAAAAAAATATTCTACAGTACACACAATATTCTGATATAGCTCCTGTTAGCAAAAGTGGATGTCGCATTAAACCCTGACATGTCAAAATTGTCAAAATTTTAATTTCTTACAAGAATAAAAATAAAAAATGTTCACAGTACAATAAACATAATACTGCATACACATACACAGGAATGAATGGCTAATGTGAAAGACTAGCAAACCTATACTGTACCCAATGTTTTCCCTTTTCAACTTATGAATTTAGCATTTTTCCTAACAGTTCTCAATTATAACTCTTATATACTGTATATACAAATACCATACCATAGTAAATGTATGCAATATACAACAGATATTACTCGACATATACCTTGAAAAGAATAATGCAGGTATCAACATATACCTTGAAAAGAATAATGTAGGTATTCCACTTCTGGTTACAAAATTAAAAAATTAATTTTCCTGGCATGCAACTAGTTAAAGAATATTACTCTATAGCAAATTTTTTTAGAAATACCATACTGCAATAACTTATTCCTGATATGCAATCATGTGAGCAATATGAAATCAATCAATTCTTGATGTGTTATCCCTCATGAAATGAATATACTAGTAAAGTAAAAATTCTTGATCATACTGAAACATCAGTAGTGCTAAATAACTTACAACAGTTGTATGCCCTGAGATTTTCTATATTTCTTTTTCATGAAATAAATATATGGAATTATTATCCAAATGTTATAACATACAAGTCTTGATAAAGTTTTATAGCACATGAATCATCATATGCTAGGGTCAGTACATCAATTAAAAATATATTCTAATAAATACTTATTGGCTCTAAACATCCCATTTACAATGATAAATTTTATTATCTAATTACCTACACTCTAATGGAATAGTGTTATGTTCCTATTTACATAACAAATACAATCTCCACATACAATATGAAAATGCAACAAGTGACACACAATTGTGTAAAACTTTTCTTCGAGAGTCATCCCTTCGTACCAAAACTACTGGAGACGCAGATGATAAGGATTGCAGAGGTAAGCGAGAAAGGCGGCCAGAATCGTACTCCACCTGAAAAATATTGGTAACAGCCACAAATTGTAAATTAGCTACACAAAATACATTTTCCTACTTACAACAAGGTGAAATGAAGAGCAATACTCCTGACGCTTTTCTCAAATATTCAGCCAGTATAAGCATTGCTATATCATTATCCTATTATATTATTCAGTATTATATCTAAGTATATAATAATAATAATAATAATAATCCATGTAATAAAGCTCTTGGAACTAAATGGAAATACCACACATCAAACAATATTGCTAGGGAATATATGACGAATTGAAACACCTGTAAAGTGGCAGGATGATCATCAACCATAACTTTGTATTTGAAATATGATGAATTTCATTTCTAAATGTGATGCAAAAAGATAAGATAGTACTGTAAAATGTGTACAGTACATCAATTATCTTTGAGGTACACCCTAGTAAAATACAGTACATATTATGTACAGAAACTTAGTTGAAAATGAATTAGTTTATGAGTTCATAAACGATTGTATAACATTAAAACCATATATATTCGAATGAAGAAAACAAGCTATTAACAGCTGATGACCTAACAATGATTTCACAAATACTGTAATAATAACTTGATAACATTGAAGCTTCAAAATATTCAAGTCCAATATAAAGAGCGTTAATATACAAAATAAAGTAACTAAGGTCAGAATTAGCCTTCACCCAATAAACTTGCAGAAAAAACAAAAGACTGTATGCTTCTGATGCTACCCCCATTAAGTGGGGAAAAGGGAGCTTGAAGAAAATGTAAATATTTTTCTGACATCGAGTAGACTCGACTAAAATGCAGTGGCTCTTGAGATAAACAAGACAACTGTCACTACACATTCATCCTTTAACAGCTGAATTATGGATGAACCCCCAAGTAATAAACTTCCACAGTAATTACATCATACATCAACACATTAGGCTCAAAGGCAGCATATTGAACCTCCTCACAAACACTGCGATATTCTTGTGCTTCATGGATATTGCAGCTCTTCCTTTCAAATAAATCTTTCACACTTTCAATCGAACTCCTTCTAGGTTCTTCTCTCTTCCTACTCTGAGGCACTTCAGGATTATACTTATCGAACCACCTTAAAAGACCCTGATCCATTCTTTCACCAATGCTAACCTTTTTACAACTCTTGTATCCAAATTTCTCTCCATATCAGTTGTTCTTACAGCAAATATACTATGCAAAATGTTCATCCCTAGCAGCTTCACTTTTTTATACTTAATATAATACAGTACAATACACTAAACTTTGTATATACAGCATTTTTCAATATTAAGTTGTTTCCCATATCAGAAGGCACTTGAAAGTACTGTACATGTTTTTCAGGTCTACCGAAAGCATGAAGTCTTCCTCTCAAGTGGAAAATAACACAGACCATACTGTTTTCATCCTGAACTCCCCAGTCACTTTCTCCCCTAGGAAGAGACTTGCCTCAAACGACTCTCAGTATGATCTCCAACATCCCCTTCCACCTCTCCCTGTAAGGCCAAGGCTTTCGTGGATATCAGATGCACCATTGGGAAGCTCAATTAGCTGTGCATACACAGGCTCTTTCAAGTAAATGGTTGTGGAGTCCCTTTCCATATCACAAGGGCTTGGCCTGCCTCCAAGGTTTGTCTGCTGTACCTAACAAGGGATGGTGCCCCTAAAGGAGAACACACTGTGGATCAGGGAGCAGAACTCCACTGCTGTCTCACACGAATCTCCGACAGGAGTGACTCGGCACCCCACACTGACAAGTTCTGCAATGCCAAAGCCACCTCTGAGAAAATTGCTTCCTGGTGGGCAAGGAAGGTGATTGACTTCCCGTCCAGTAGTATAAGATTCTTGCACTTCTCTAAAGAATTCAAGGTTAACAAACTCAATGACTCAGAAGTACAGGTCTGCTCCTGACCCCTGATTAGGCAGGAACAGCATTGTGATAGGCCAAAGCCGAACCTCCAAGGTTGCCACCTCCATGATTTTGCCTGACCTGTTGGACCGAAGTAAATTCTCAGACCCGCAGATCTTATTACCCACTAAGTCCTGGGCTAACAAGATCTGGTCATTACATCTCCAACGAGGGCTTCTATCCTTAAGGGGCCCCAAAGTGCTGATCAATTATCAAAGTCCCCCTCCAAAGGCAGATTCCCGGTTGCCTCCCCCAGGCCGTTGCACTTACGTATAAATGCAAGGACCTTCACCACAGGACTATCTCACTCAGGTTAGTACGGCCAAGCGGAATACAGACTGCAATCCAAAGTCTTCAAGAAATTCTGCCCTGGTAAACCTCATCCATTGCTAAGGCCAAAGTTCAGGCAGCATGCACCAGAGACTCTCCTTCCTCCAGACGAGTCCAACAATTATGTGTCAAGGTCAGAACCGGGAATGTAATCAGGCACTAACGAAGGCCAGAGTAGGCCAAAAGAAACAGGAGGAGAACTACTGGCACAAGACCCAGTAGCAGCTGGAGAACCACATGTACCTCTCCTACTGAAGGTTGGGGCAGAGAGACGACTACGGCACATGGAACAAGCGCTCGACCTCACATTTCAATCTACCAAAGGCACATGCACTCAAGTATGGCCTCGACAGGTGCCATCCCATCTAACTAGAATTCCAGTGAGCAAGAAGGAAGAGAGAGGGAGATCACCACAGCTACTCCATCAACCTTGAAGCATTAAGTGTACAGGGTTGTACACTTCTGTCCCTGTCCGCCACCAGGAACTGGGTCACGGCCATAGCCGCCAAGGGCTACGAAACAGGGCAGGGACACCACGTTTGTACCTGGGCCCTGGGGTCACGGGGCAAAGACCTAAGGTTCCAGCATGGTCCTGGCGGCCACTGTACAGTGCCTGGAGTCAGGGTTCCAGCCACTGTCACAGGGAGAGGAGAAGGCACACTGAGGGAGGGAAAAAGAGAGAAAGGGATGAGGATCACTGAGACTGTGACAGAAATAGAGGAACCCCAGGGACAGGTAGTACTTACCATGGCCAACCATGCCCCTTACCCCAGGCGATGGCACCAGCTCTTGACACTGGCTTCTTAGCTGCTGTGGAGCTACTAATAAACTTGCTATTCTTACAGAGCTGAAGGAGGAACCACCATGCCCTTTACCACAGGCGTCACCGGGAACACTTGAGACAAGAGTAAGCACAGGGGGTACCGGGGAGTAGAAGCCTCAGCTACCATCTTCTGCAGGCAATGGAAGGCCTACTTGAAAGACCTGAGGAAGCCACAACTTTGTTAGGTCAACATGTCGTTCACAGACTGACCGATAGCCAAGAGCAAGGATATCAGCCGCTGAAGGAAGTGTGTATCTACAGCTATTTAGATCAACCAGCTGCTGATTCCACCCCACCCTCAGCAATGAGCTTCTTGCTTCCATTCCACAATAAACATGACAAATTTTGATTTAATTTCTATTTTTCCTAATCATACAAACCTGTTTCTTCCCACGCTAACAAACTTTACGTTATTTATGTGGATATACTTTCGGCAGAGCTGGAAGGCAGCCATTAGATGGCAACCCTGCCTAACCACTTGAGTTAGGTAGGCAGGGGGTGGCTGGGGGTACCCAGCCATTTATATATACTCTCACAGCTGTGAGCTCCCTTACTTTCTGCTTTTGGCTAGTAGAGTGGGGATGTCTCCGCTCTCTCCTTTCAAGGCTTAGCCACTTAGACTATTACTTTACGCTCATCCTTTTTCTCTTACAGATGTGACTGCTTTTTTTTTCCCTGACACTCCATTACAGAGTAATGTGGCAGTTTTCAGATGTCGATGTTTGTCTCCGTGAGTTTATCAGAAGGAATCATGTTCGCTGACAACTCCTCTTGGTGGTAACCTCTCCCGTCCGCAGGTTGGGTTTTTCTCCCGTGGAGGGGAAGAATTTTTAAATTCTCTCTTTGTTTCTTCTTCAGTGCTTTTAGATGACATTGGGGTGCGAAGTCAGCTGCTGCTGCTGCTGCTGCGGCTGATGTCTAAGCTGTCTACGAGGTCTGGCTGTTCGCCCTTCCATCAACTCCTGCTGACGATGAATCATCTCACCACCTGCCAATCTCGTTGTCTCCCAACGATCCGCAATAGCTCTCTCTCTCTCTCCCTACAAGCAAAGTTCCAGCTCGCGTATGCAACTTCAGCCTGTTGAGGATTCCGAGGATATGGACAATCGTCAACCCATGGCTTGCTCGCCAGTCGCCAGAATGACCAATTATTTTGTCTTTCTGGTCGGTCAGGATGTCGTTCGAGACAATCCAATGATGAGATCAGAATTTATTATGTTCAATGATCGCAGGGGCGAGACTCATCACCTTGTCTTCCTGGTCGGTCAGGATGTCGTTAGAGACAATCCAATGATGAGATCAGAATTCATTCTGTTCAATGATCGCAGGGGCGAGACTCATCACCTTGTCTTCCTGGTCAATCAGGATGTCGTTCGCGACAATCCAATGATGAGTTCAGAATTTATTCTGTTCAACGATCGCAGGGGCGAAACTCATCACCTCGCCTTCCTGGTCGGTCAGGATGTCGTTCCTGACAATCCAATGATGAGATCAGAATTTATTCTGTTCAACGATCACAGGGGCGAGACTCATCACTTCGTCTTTCTGGTCAGTCAGGATGTCGTTCGCGACAATCCAATGATGCGATCAGAATTTATTCTACTCAATGATCGCAGGGGCAAGACTCATCACCTCGTCTTCCTGGTCGGTCTGAATGTCGTTCGTAACAATCCGACGTTGTTTCGAAACCCATCAGGGCGTTGTTCTTGACGATCAATGTTTGTCAGAGATCGAAACAATATCAATAATGTTCGGTTTCCTCTTTGGGGGATTACTTTGGCAGGATTCCCATTCTTTGTTCGGGGAAAACTCAGAAACAAGCCTTGGCTTTTTCTCAGGTAACACTTTATGTTAATTTTCAATTTGAGATAGAGCTCGTTGAAGGGAGACAGAGCGCTGCTCGACGATCACTTCCAGGTGTGAGAACTTCCCTTTCCGAGGGAGAGTCTCTACACATCCCTTAAGGATGCTCACGATCACAAGCAAGACAATCGTCGGTAGTGAACTACACGCTCACACTCAAGATCGTGAGTTACACGATCACTATCACGAGCTAGATGCTAGATGCTCAACGCTCATGATCACGATCATGAGCGTCTTGTGGTCAAGATCACGAGCTACGCTCGTCATCTCGAAAAAAACTCTCACGATCGCGAGCTAGACGCTCACGATCATGAGCTTAGTCCCTCTCGGTCACGAGATAGACACACGCGATCAAAAAGTAAACGCTCAAGATCAAGAGCTATAGGTTCATGATCACTAGCTCACAATCACGAGCAGGACGCTTAGGATTGCGAGCTAGGTCCTCACGTGCTATAAGCTCACGATCTCTTGATAGACGCTCCCGATCGTGAGGTAGACGCTCACAATCACGAGCACGAGCTAGATGCTTACGATCATGAGCTAAATGCTCAAGGTCACAAGCTACATGCTCACGATCATGAGCTACACACTCACGATCACGAGCTACACGCTCACAATCACGACCACGAGCCATATATTCACGATCATGAGCTAGATGCTTATGCTCACTACCTGGATGCTCACCATCAAGGGCTAGACTCTCACGAGTTAGACGATCATGATCGTGAGCTCAACACTCATGATCACGAGCTAGACGTTCACCAGCACAAACTCTACACGCTTACGATCACAAGCTAGATGCTCACGATTATGAGCTAGACACTCATGATCCCGAGCTAGATGCTCACAATCACAAACGAGGCACAAGCTTTCATGAGAAGCTCACACTTTTGTGTGAGACATTCTCGCTCATGAGCGAGACGCTCATGCTTTCGTGTGAGACGCTCACGTTCTCGTGCAAGACTCTCACGCCAACAAGCAAGACGTTCATGCTCTCGTGTGGAACACTCATGCTCTTGTGCGAGGCACTTGCACTCATGAGCGAGACGCTCTCGTGCGAGGCGGTATTGTTCACGAGCAAGACGCTCACACTCTCATGCGAGGCTCTCTCGTGCAAGACGCTCACGCTCTTGTGCGAGACGCTCACGATCTCGCACAAGGCACTCGCATTCTAGAGCGAGGTGAACCCGATTATCACCATACTGATCGCCGATTCTAGTAAAGCGATCGTCAGATCACTGATCATAACTGCATCGATCAATTAACACCCGATCACTGATCGCTAGCTCGTTAGTTACCAATTGTCAACCACTGAAAGATCACTGATCACCGATCTTCAGTGAATGAATGAATGAATGATTTGAAGTTCTCTAACATCCTGACATCGAAGGTCATGAACGCCAATATTATTTACAGTATTATAAATAAAGAATAAAAGAATATTCAATTAAAACCAGAAAAGTAACTATTTTATAAAATTTAAATAGCATTCAGAAGACCTTCTTCTGAAATAAATCTAAAAATGTCACAAGCAATGTACAACATCATATCCAAGGATCTTAGCAAGGATGAACCTGCCATCCTCACCTCGTGCTTCAAACAGCTATCTACTTCTTTCTGTGCTATATCTGGAGCATTTAGTCAATAAATGCCTTACTGTCAAGGGTATTAAACAGTCGTCGCAATATGGTTGGTGTTGGCCAGCCAGCAGAAACTCATGTGTCATCCGAGTGTGACCAATGCAGAGACGACATAGAGTAGTCCCCCACTTTCGGGGCATCATGTTATACCTCCAAGGGGATATAACGTTCGCAATTTCTCTCATCTTATTTTCAGTTAAACTATTCAAATGTTGTTGCCAATTATTATAGATAAAATTCTTAATTGCCGGTAAAAAATCATCATAGAGAATGGAATACGTACCCACTTGGTAGCAACTCGGCTGCAGCATTCTTTGCTAGTGAATCTGCCTCTTCCTTTCCAGAAACACCTACGTGTGCTGGAACCCAGTAAAATCGAACTGTTATACCGTTCAAGCCAAGGATTAAAAGCCACTCTAAAACCTTTAAAACTAAAGGGTTACTGGAATAAAAACCTTCTAAAGCTTGAAGGACACTTCCCTGCATCACTAAAAATGGTAAAATTGCCCTCCTCTTTTAACGCTATTTTCTCAATAGAGTTTAGTATGCCATATAATTTGAAAGTAAATATGGAAGATATTGGAGGAAGTGCACCTCTTCAGTTAAAAGAATTACTATATACTCCAAATCCAATCTCAGCATCAGATTTGGAGCCATCAGTATATATAAAGTTGATTCCCTATGTTCTTCAACATGTTCCATAAAAAGAGTCCTAGCTTCTAATTCAGTCATGTTCTTTTTACATACATATACCAAAGGCACTTCCCCCAATTTTGGGGGGTAGCTGACAACAACAAGAAACAAAACAAAAAGGGGACCTCTACTCTCTACGTTCCTCCAGCCTAACCAGGGACTCAGCCGAGTTCAGCTGGTACTGCTAGGGTGCCACAGCCCAACCTCCCACATTTCCACCACAGATGAAGCTTCATACTGCTGAGTCCCCTACTGCTGCTACCTCCGCGGTCATCTAAGGCACCGGAGGAAGCAGCAGGGCCTACCGGAACTGCGTCACAATCGCTCGCCATTCATTCCTATTTCTAGCACGCTCTCTTGCCTCTCTCACATCTATCCTCCTATCACCCAGAGCTTTCTTCACACCATCCATCCACCCAAACCTTGGCCTTCCTCTTGTACTTCTCCCATCAACTCTTGCATTCATCACCTTCTTTAGCAGACAGCCATTTTCCATTCTCTCAACATGGCCAAACCACCTCAACACATTCATATCCACTCTAGCCGCTAACTCATTTCTTACACCCGTTCTCACCCTCACCACTTCGTTCCTAACCCTATCTACTCGAGATACACCAGCCATACTCCTCAGACACTTCATCTCAAACACATTCAATTTCTGTCTCTCCATCACTTTCATTCCCCACAACTCCGATCCATACATCACAGTTGGTACAATCACTTTCTCATATAGAACTCTCTTTACATTCATGCCAAATCCTCTATTTTTTACTACTCCCTTAACTGCCCCCAACACTTTGCAACCTTCATTCACTCTCTGACGTACATCTGCTTCCACTCCACCATTTGCTGCAACAACAGACCCCAAGTACTTAAACTGATCCACCTCCTCAAGTAACTCTCCATTCAACATGACATTCAACCTTGCACCACCTTCCCTTCTCGTACATCTCATAACCTTACTCTTACCCACATTAACTCTCAACTTCCTTCTCTCACACACCCTGTTCTTTTTAACAACAATAAAATATTTACAAAATGATATCTCTGCTAATTCCCACGGAGGGGTTGATGATATCTTAAATGGAAGCACCTTACTTCTAATTACAGTATATCAAGACGGTTTAATAATTGTTTCACCCGAAAGCCATAAGGTTGAGGAGATTTTGGGTGCAACTCAAAGTATGTTGAGTGCCTTACAAGGCTTGCAGTCTGAAAGACTAAAGAGTTAAGGAGTCTTTGTAACCGAAACCAATACCGAACAATAGAAGACATTTGATAAAGGTCTAAAGGCAATTCTCCAGCATCAACAAGGAGACTTGGGATAGGTGAAGTTCTAAACACTTCTGTGGACAATCTAATACCACCCTGATGTATAAAATCTAATATCTTTAATCGACTTGGGGTGGCTGAGGAGTATATTTCACACCCATAGCTAATTTTTTTTTAAAAATTAAGGCCTTGTATAATTTTAAAATGGTTTTGCTGTCTGCGACCCCATGATGTATGAGACAATACTTTTACAAGATTCAGAGCCTCAAGACATTTAGCTTTTAATGCCTATAAGTGAGGAACCCATGTAAGCCTACAATCAAATATCAATCCTAAAAATTTAGCTTCACCTACACATGGGATCTGTTCACCTTTCATGTAAATATCCGGTTCTGGATGTACTCCCCGGATACAACACAAGTGGACAATAGTAGTTTTGCTCGTCAAAAATTTAAACCCATTTATTTCAGCCCACTGAATAATTTTGTCAATTGAGAGTTGGAGTATTCGTTCAACCATAGCCATTCTAGCTCCAGAAAACGATATGGAGAGATCATCCACAAATAGTGTTGAGAAAATATCTTGAGGAAGGACAGAGGATATCCCATTAATAGCAAGTACAAATAGGGTTACACTTAGCACACTACCCTGGGGAACTTCTTCCTGACATTTTCTCCCCGATAGAGTTTCTCCCACTCTCTCTTGAAAAAAATCTATGTGAAATAAGTGATTGAATGAACAATGGTAGCTCTCCTTGTAATCCCAAATTATGAATGATTTTAAGTATACCATATTACCATGTAGTATCATATGCCTTTTTAAGGTAAATAAAGACTGTTACATGGTGCTGTTTGGAAGCAAAAGCTTCACAAATAGAGGACTCAAGTCATATCAACACATCAGTCTTTGAGTGCATTTTTCTAAATCCACACTGGATAGGTGATAAAATACCCTTCTTTTCCAGGTACCACATCAGTCTTGTATTGACCATCTTCTCCATGACCTTACATAAGCAAGATGTCAATGCAATTGGTCGTTAGTTTGCAGCTAAAAACTTATCCTTACCACTAGTTCCCAAACACTTGGATAATTATGATCATGCCATATTCTGTTAATAATGCTTAAAATAAATAACTTTGTATTAATGGGTACATGTTTAAACATTGCATGTGGAATTCCATCAGGTCCAGGGACTGTGTCATTACACATAGCAAGTGCGGAATCAAACTCTCTTTCTGTAAAATAATTGTATGACTTCCATTACTGTTGCAAAATTTAAAATTTTATTTTCTTCAATGCCTCTATACTGGTGATCAGGAGCTGCTTCACACTTGCATGATACATTTGAAAAATGATCAGCCAGGGCATTGCTAACCTCAGTCGCTCCAGTCACATACTGAGCATTCACATTCAACAGTGGTGGTGGGTTGGGGGTGAATTTGCCTGCTATCTTTTTTACTTTCCTCCACACAGAGGATGGTGGTGTTCTACTGTTAATGGAGGAAAAAAATGATACCCAAGACTGGCGCCTAGCTTCTTTCATGGCACGACAGAACTATGCTCTACATTTCTTGTATATAATCAAATTGTCCTCAGTACACTGTCTGCGCAATTGAGTTAAAGACCTTCTTATGGCTCTGTGCAGGGCAGCTAGTTCATAAGACCACCAGGGGACTGGTCGTCACTTGAATAACCCTTTTCTTTTGGGAATTGAATTAACTCCTGCTGTATGAAGGGTTCCATTCAGTTAGTCTATGGCATTATCAATATTTTCAAACTGTCCTGCATTCCCTTCAATTTTGCTCAGCTCACGAAATCTATCCCAGTCAGCCTTGTCAAGATTCCATTGTAGCAATCTCTGTAAAGGTGGACCATTATTGGTATTTATAATTAGTACATGACCACTAGTATGCCTATCATCTAATGTCCTCCAATCTAAGTCGAGAAGGCAATTAGAGCTTGCGATTAATAGGTCAATGCATGACAAGGTACCTGTCTGGGCATGAAAGTGTGTGGGCTCTCCTGTATTAAGGAGCCCGACATCCTCATTTTCCACAATTGATGATATAATATTGCCCCTTGTGTTTGCTAAAACACCACCCCATAAAGGATGTCTACCATTCATATCTCCCAGTGCGAGAAAAGGTTGAGAGAGTTTTAGAATCACCTCCACTAAATTATCATAGGAAATGTTATTATTTTGAGGTAAGTACAGAGAGCATATTGTATATTTTCTCCCTATATTAATCTGTACAACCACTGTCTGCAGGTGTGTACGAATAGAGAAAGGTATTCGGGGAACATCTCGACTAATGTACATGAGACTTCCGCCATGGCTCCCTGCTTCTTGATTATATGGTGTTCTATAACTAACATACTTTTGAGGACAAGGAGTGTTAACATCAAGCTTGCTTTCCTGTAGACATACAATTATGGGGGAAAGCTCATTAATTAGAAGCTTAAATTCTTCATATTTGGCCCTTAAACCCTGACCATTCCATTGCAAAATGGAGGAGAAAACTATGGATTATTTTTGGAAGACATCTTGGATGAGGTCTTCCCATTGTCAGTTTTTAATGTAACATTACTTCCTGTAGGTTTCTTTAGAGATGGTCTTGATATACAGTATCGGGTTTTACGTTTGTCTTTTTCTTCGTGTCCTTTTGATCTATTTGTTGAGGTGGATGATGGACCTCAACTTGAACTTCTAATTTATTCAAGCTATCTTCTGGTTCATCAGAAACATCAAGAGACAATACATCAAATTTATTTGATGTCATAACTTTAATGTTTCTAATAGAGGGGGGTGAGAGAGATGAAGGTCTCTCTCTTTAACGATTAATAGATGGTGAGGTTCTAGGTTTTTGCACCTTTCTCACTACAGATGCATCAGGTAAGTTGTTTTTAAGTAGAACCTCCATCAAATCAGGCAAGGACATGGCCCGAGAGAGGTTTGACTTTTTTTTTGTATTGGGGGACGATGGTTATACAAAGATGGGCAATGCCCCAGTGTTAATACACCATGGCAAAGCCTCAGGAGGTAATATGTTTACCTCGTCATTCAGCTTTTTATCAGATGGTATTTTTTTTTTTTTAACTATTGACAGTACTAGGTGGGTTTGATTTTGATGACTTAGCATAGCTATTTGATTTATTTAATCTTTTGGCATGCCCCACACTTACATGTTCTAAATATGATTTATTGAGGGCAGCAGCTTCCAACTTATACAGCTCGCAGCTCCTGTCGGTGGACTTATGATTTGAGTTGCAATTTAAACACCTGGCCTCAAGTGCACATTCTCCATGGTAAAATTTGGAGAAAATACCACACATTTTCTTTTTATGCAAACTTTAGACAGGTGCCCAAATTTAAAACAATTAAAACATTGCAGTGGCTTCTGCTTGAATGGTCGTAATTTAATAATTTCATTTTCAATAATATGGAAAGGTACATCATAATCCTGGAAAGTAAGGATAATCACTGGTGCACCTGGGACTTTGTGTACTTTACATACATTTAGTGGACACATGGCTAGTATCTCCTCCTCGGCAAATTCATATAAATCTTTGTTAAAAACTACTCCCCTTTCGTAGCTAGAATTTAGGTGGGGTTTGACATCTAACATAATATCACCATTACTTGTTTTTAAATTGGACAATATTACAGATTGTGTGCTTGATTTGGCATGGATAAGGTATGGCTCTGAAGGCGTATTGCCTTCTTTGAAGCCTGAATCCTAGGTAGGAGGAGGCCTGGCGATTCATAGGAATGTGCCAGTAGGCATCCACCAAGTCTTATCGAGACTGTGAATGTCTTTTGGGGTAGTAGGGCTCTGATGTGCTGAAGAGTTAGCATCTTGATTTTGTTGTTCACGATGAACTTGTTGAGAGGGGACAAGTCCAGAATGACTCTGACTTTGTCGGAGTCCTTCTTGGGAACACAGAACAGTCTTCCCTGGAACCTGGTGGACTTTACCCTCTTGATCACCTTCTTGTTCAAGAGTTCTTGGACATATTCTTCCAGGATGGGGGTGGAGTGTTGGAAGAATTGATGGAAGGTTGGAGGTGGTGTTACCCAGCTCCACCCTAGTCCGTTCTTGATGATGCTGTGAGCCCAAGGATCGAAGGTCCAACGATCCTGGAAGAGGCGGAGTCTTCCTCCCACCGGGTGCATTTCATTGCTTCTGGTTTCCCGAGGGTTTGCCACCTCGGCCGCCTGCTCCCCTCCCTCCTCTCCTTCTGGAAGGGCGTCGAGAGGAGTCTCTGCCAGAGCCTCTACCTTTGGGACGAAAGGTAGTTGACTGTCTTTCATAAGCAGGTGTGAAGACTGGTGACTGAGCCACCACCAGCTGAGGGACCAACTGAAAGGTCTGTTGGGGCTGAGCCACCAACTGGAGAGTAGCGGGTGCCGGAAACTGGCGCTTAACCTGTCGCTGCTGAGGCCTAGGCTTGTTAGACTTCTTCTTAGGTTGGGGGCCCTCATCCTGAGAAGATTTCCTCTTTCTAGACATGCCCCACTTGTTGAGAAGGTTCCGGTTCTCGGTGGCGGCTCTGTCTACGATCTCTTTCACGAGATCATCGGGGAAAAGGTTTTTCCCCCAAATGTTGGAGGAGATCAGTTTCCGGGGTTCGTGTTTGACGGTAGCGTCCGTAAACACGAATTCCCTACAGGCTCTCCGAGCCCTGATGAAGCTGTAGAAGTCTCTCGTCAGGGTGGCGAGATGGGTCTTAGCTAAGACCATATACATATCTGGGGTCCAAGTGTCCCCGGCCATTGTCTCCAATTGCACTTGGAGGGAAAGGGAGGTGGCCAGTCTCTCTTTCGTATCCAGCTCCTGACGCAGAAGGTATTCGGAGAGCTTAGGGAGGTTCTCATTAAACTGACGTCCTGCTACGTCAGCCTCCAACTTTCCTACCGAGAAAGTTAACTGGATGTTTTTCCAGTTCTTGTCATCAGGAGGTAGGGCGAGGGAGAGGGGCCTTCATTCCTCCAATGTAGGGCAAGGTTTCCCTTCCTCCACCGCCTTCAACACTGCCAGCAAGGACTTTTCAGCAAAAGGGAAGACCATGGTGGCAGGAGCAAGAAAAGATGGGTGTTTTTTGCTAAGGGCTGGCACCTTAGAGTTGGTGTAGCCCTTGCTCTTAAGGTTTCCGGCCAAAAGAGATTGAGCCTTGTCGTGGTCAAAGACTATGACCTCCTTAGGCTCGGTTTCCTCCTTGGAAGCTGGCTCGGACTTGAGACGGATTTAACAGTCCGGGTACGACTCAAAGCTAGGCCAAAACTCCACCTCTTCAAGGGGGACAGCGCCTAGCTTGTCATTGACGAAGATTCGTCCACTTGTGATTGGCATGTGCTCGGCATGCCTCCAGGGGTTGGTCACTGAGCAAGGGGGAAGATCCTTGACGTTTATCTTCTTGACCGACTGCTTCGACAGACGGAGAATCTCTCTCTTGAGGTTCTCTTGTCCTCTTCGGAACCTCTCATCCAGGAAGGCCACTAGGGCCTGGAGACTGTCCTGGTTCTCCAGTAACGACGGAGTAGAAGTAGGCGTAGACGAAGTAGAGGGGATGGGTTACGTTACGGCAATGGAAGTAG